>NC_025997.2:38739401-38907376 GCF_000442705.2 Elaeis guineensis
AAGTGTTGAAAATTTGAGATATACATCATTAGTGGTTAATTTCTAAATACTTTCAATCGAAGAATCATCATGGAGGACAGTGATCAATCCATTCAAGATCGATACATGGATCACCTTCTTTTTGAGCAAATGAGTCTCGAGTCTGCATTGTGGAGATACTGGAGTGAGAGTGCAGATGGTTGTTAGAGAATAACTTGCACTGAGCATGACCAACATTAGAAACCACTTGAATGTCTACTTACTCGTTAGTGGTTTTCTCGATACTACAGTGTTGTGACTAGTCCTTTAACCTACAGTGTATTGGCTATTCACAGCGAGGCTACTTAGTTTGACTGCACATTCTTTTACTCCCTAGCCATTCGGATTCTTACTGTGTATATTGGCTATTGTAGGTTCAGATTTGCTGTTTAGAGTAGGGTACTTCTAGATGAAATATATCGACTTTGATCGAAAAAGAGTAGTCCTATGTGATTCGCAAGACTGAGTTCAGAAAGTCTCTGACCAGAGTAAGTGTGAATATTGAAAAAAAATTTTTACAGAATTCACAAATAAACTCAAGTCGAACTAATCTAGCATATGACTGACGATGAAATTTAACGAGTTCTCCATTATCTCTGTCTAGTCGGGACTCACGATAGAAAAATTGTATCACACGATAATTATACCTAGAGATTTATTTTTTCTATTCTACTAGATTGCTACTACATGCTGCTAAGCATCACTGAAGGATTGTAAGAACTCATTAGAATATTTTTGGATCAACGATCTTTGTTGAGGTAAGTTGGAATTATTCTAGCCCATCAAAGGAGTTTCGATGATACTGTGATGAAAATAACGATATATCTCACTAGTAAATAGAATAGAACCTGAAGGATCACATACAAAAGAAGCATGACTTGATCAATTGATTGAATCATATTTGAATTATCAATCAGATTAATAGTTTTAATTTTAGAAACTACTAATTTGTAAGCATTATAGTTTTGACAGCTGTTAATTATTAGCACAGAGACTTAATTATAAATATTATAATTTTATTGAGATTAATTAAATTATGAATTAAGTTTTAATTAATTTAAATTAGATTTAATTTAATTTAATACTAATTGGTTTAATTATCTAAATTAGATTTGGATTTCAAGCTTGATAGGATCAGATTTGATAGCCTTTCGAATTCGATTCGATTTGGACTCGATTTGAATCCGATTAAGACCAAACTTGAACTAAATTTACTGTGACTCATAGAGTCTAAGTTTTTTGAGACTCTCTCTCTTGATCTCACATAGAAAGAAGAGAGGATGTGCGTGGAGACATGCGTCCCTTCTTTCCATGCGTGAAAAATAAAGGGGTGCCAATAGTTGGCACCCCACCTTATCTGGGTCTCTCTCTCCTTTTGATTTATCCTTCCTATTTGAATTTGATTTAAAAAAGAAGAAAATTAGAACTTTTTCTTATCTAAAAAAGGGGCCATGCCTCATACTTTTGTGCGACAAAAATATTGGAGAAAAGTGGGCATGCGCTAGTTTGTGCAAGATAACTTCTTTCTTTTTTCTCCTATCTCAACGCATCTTATCCCTTCTTTTTGATATGAATGCCTAAGATCAAATGAGATTAGATATATTAGGGCTTTAGGAAGTGGTTGGGCATGGGATAATTTATTTTGTGTGACAAAATAAAAGGTGAGGGAGAGAGTGTGCGTGTAATAGAAATAAGGCACTCTTTTCTTGTCGTGGGGGTGTTCCTGAATGCCACCTTCTTTCTTCCCTTCACCCCAGTCCCTAAAATCTGATGGTGATTAGATCTAAGAGAGAAAAAGAAAGAGAGGAAGAGAAAATTTTTTTCTTTCCTTCTTGGTGATTTGGTTCAGATCCCATCGGATCTACACGAAGGAGTTCACGCAGCATTCTCTTCTTCGAGATGTAGAAGAAGAGATTCAAATCTAAGACTGAGAAGCGAGATCTGCAAGGTGCTAGTATATCGATGATCTTGATGCTCTGATCAGACATCTCCGTATGGATACCAGTAGAGGTCGGACACATGCACGGCTACGATCGAAACTCCGAACATCCAGAAGATCTGAAGGTATGGAGATCTGATCTTTGATTTTATTTTACTAATATTTATTTTTTTTCAGATTTTAGATCAAGGTAATGTATTCGTGTCAAGATCTTAAGCATGGTTTTCAAATCTGATCTGGTACATGTATTAAATTAAAAAAATAATTTATTTACTTCTGCTGTATAAGATTTTTTAAAAATTTTAAACTACACGTACGAAACTACAATACTTTCTAATAGTGGTATCAGAGCACAGGTTCTGATATGAATATGAAAATCTCTCAGATCTAAAATTTAATTTACAGAAATCAGATCTGAAGATTTGTTAAATGATCAACATCATTTTGAAATAAGGTTACCTAGGTATAATTCTATTATGCTGAATGGTTGTCCTAAAATGATGTAGAATATTAATTAATGTTAGATCTAAATTTTTTATATGTTGTAATATGATTACAGGATTGTTTTGAATCTAAAATTATTTCAGATCTGAAATAAATCATGAGTTATTCAGATTTAAAATTAATTTTGGATCTGAATATATTGATTAGGGTTTAATTTAGATCTAGTATGATTGCTGAAATTTTTTCATACATGCATAGATTCAAAATTATTGTTCATATGTCTGACATGTGAAAGATAATTAGATCTGATTTTTAATTGATTACATATGTGATATGTTAGATTAATCTCTTAGTGGCTTAGTAATCGAATTAGGATAATTACCATGGCCGTCCAATCATAAGAAGAAGAAGAAGAGATTAAAGTCTCTCTCTTACCCATTCGATGGGTTTTTCTTATAACATGAAGGAGTGTTGATTGTAATATTTTCTATGAAGATAAACAGTGAATGAAAAATTGTATGTATTACATATTTTAGATTTAAATCAGATTATGCTTACATTTTTATATGTTTTAGATCACTAAATATTATATGTGATAGATTGTTTTAACACATGATCTAAAATTTAATTTCTGTAAAATTCTAAATCCAAAATCCTAGGATCTATTTGCATGAAAACATAAAACTATAATCGACATATCAGTGGAGTCGACTCGATTCTAGATTGGATCAACTCGAGTGCTTCGTGAGTCGACTTATTTTTGTTGGAGTCAACTCGAGATCCTGACGGATCGGCTCATTTGCTGATGAGGTGACTCAATTGTGCAGGCTAGGTCTACAGGTTTGTATTTGTCTTAGTGTTGTACTGACTCATTGTGATAAGTCGATTCATGTACCTGGGTGAGTTGACTCGATTCTACAAACAGCAAAATTATATGAGATACAATACAAATAGTTTAGATCAAAAATTATTTCGACATCTAAACTTAAATCCATATACATAATGCACTTCATTGAGAATTAAGATTCAAAATTATAAGATCTAAAATTATAAATTTAAGATCTAAATTTCAATCCATGAAATATGGACTTCGGGTATGGGTTGAATAAATTAGATTTAAAGAGTAAACTACGTCTACGATCATTAATTAGATCAGGTTAGAACTCTTTTTGATTTTGAACAGTTGATTGAACCTAATCAAAAGTTTATTGGGATTAGATCAAAGGGGCTTAAAATTGAATTTAGTTGTAGTTGGTCAAATTGATTCATATGTGATATGAATTGATTAAATCAAGATCGAATTTGGCTCATTGGTTGAATAAATATTATAGCACCTTAACTGAATTGATCAATATGCTGGTAACTAAGGGATCTTGAAAAATTCAGAGATACATACCTGGAGAACCTAAAAAAATATTGACACGTCTTTGGAAGGTATATCGAATTGCACAAATCTAATCTTATGATTTTTTTTTATTAGACTCTAGTGCATGTTATGCACTTTAGTATAGGATCTAAGGAAAGAAGAGGGCTAAGAGAAGGTGAAGTGACTCTTTTGAGTCGGCAATGGTGCAAAAGTTGCACTATAGCCGTGGACACCTAACCTCGATGATTACCATTTGGATTTAATTTTTTATTATTTGTATGGTGATGCATTTGTGAACTTATTTGAGTAAATAGTGAATACTATTAGGTCCAAGAGATCCAGAACCAAATAACCTGAAGTATACAAATGGTTTTTTTGACTAGATCATGTATGAAAAAAAATAATTTATCAACTGGAGAAAAATGAGCTTTTGAGCTCATTGACTATTAAGTCATATCTAGTCTGTGAATCATCTCTTTGAGGATTAATGACCAAGCCATCCTTTATGGAACAAAGGGATAGGACTACTAAGATGCTTACACTAGTACACATATGATGTGCATGGTCCATTTGATGAGCCAGACTAGGAGGTTATCACTATTTCATCACCTTTATCGATGAGCAGTCATGGTATGGATATGTATATTATAAATCTAAAAGATTTTGAAAGGTTCAAAGAATTTAGATGTGGAGTAGAAAAGTAAATCAAAAAGATTCTAAAGGTACTTCGATCAGATCAAGGACGTAATACCAAATAAAAAAATTATCGATTATCTAACAAGAATGACATAGTTTCATGATGAAATTCTGCTTGTACACCTCAGCTCAACAAGGTATCTATAAGGAGCAATGGTGCTGTATGAGATATGGTCTGATCCATCGTGAACATCAGTAATTTAACTATTATTTCTTTAGGAATAAGGTTTAATTTTTGAAATTTAAATTTGATTTTTTCTAAAGTTGATTTTACCACACCATATGAAATAAAATATGATGGACAAGTTAGAGGATAAGTCTTGAGAGCTTGTTTATGGGATATCCCAAAAGGATTTGGGATGTCACTTTCTCTTTCCATTGGTTCACAATGTGATTATGAGCAATCATATTATTTTTTTGAAAACAATGAGAGGATGAACTCAAAGAGAGTCTTTAAAGAATAATGAGTCATAGGACCTGTCAGTATATGTAGTACCTCTTCTACCTCATAGATCTAGTAGGATCTCCCATCCTTAAGAAAAGTACTTGGAATTCTTATAAAGGATTCAGAAAAAATATTTTTTGAAAAAAATTGGAAATATAGGGATGATCCTGAAATCTACAATGAGACAATATTGTACATCGATCCCAAGAAATGGATGTGTAGATAGCTCCACTGAATAGATATCTTGGGAAGGTATCTATTTGCAATGACCTATGGATTTCACTTCTAGTGATAGAGATCACACCGCAAAAATCCATTTATGAATTTAAGCTAAAATCTCAAAGTTGGAATAATTATTTTAATAATGTGATCAAATTATTTGATTTCATCAAAAATAAAGAGAAATTATATAGTTACATGAAGGTTAGTGAGACGGTCCCATACTGACAACAGTTATGATATGATTGTATATAGAATTTTTTTATCAAAGATCTAGATCAAACGTCCTGTATTCTAGAATAAAGGTCTATAGTGATAGATCCTGAAAAAATATTTGATTTTCACAGACAAAAATATAGAAAATATGCTGAAAGGGTTCAGTATTGAAACCTCCAAGAGGGATCTGTTGCCCTCTTAGGCATAGGTGTATGCCATGCTATGTACTCGACTTGGTATATCTTGCTGTGAGAGTCACAAGCAGATATTAGATGAATTTAGGCTGGGAGCATTGGATTGCTATGAAAAATATCTCTAAATACTTGAGAAGTACTAAGAGATTATTCTTTATCTTTGAAGAAGGGTTAGAGCTAAGAGTGGGAGGATACACTAATGTTGATGGTAGAATATCTACATCAGCATGTATTCTTGAGTTATATAGGTTCAGTATGTTGGAAGGATAATCGATTAATAGAAACTGAATATGCTATAGATGTGTAAGATGTATTCCGATTCTTATGATAGTTGTAGAACTGGATGTCATACAATTGGATGCTATGATATTGTACTGCAAAAATAATAGTCCATAACCCTCGCTAAAGAGCCAAGGTCTCACTAGAAGTCCATACACATAGAGCAGAGATATACGCGATTACCTCAAATAGAAATACGTAAAGAAGTAGAGAGTACACTCCACATAAGATGTGGTAGATCCGAGTCACTTAGCTAGCTAAACATCGAAGGCTATCTTCAAAAGATGGGGCTCAGGCATATGGCAGTTTGGCTTTAGTGCGAGTGAGAGTTTGTTAGATATATATCCTAGAAGTCAATCTTGATTGACACATACCTTTATCTAGGGGATACTTTGTACTTGACGGACAGTCTTGATAACCAATCATGTCATATATGTCCATGATTTGTCCTAAAAATTAACAAAGATAATTTTATATATTCTTAAACTATTGAGAATTTGAGACATACATCATTAGTGGTTAATTTCTAAATGCTCCTGATCAAAAGATCGTCATGGAGGATAGTGATCAATCCATTCAAGATCAGTGCATGAATCACCTCTTTTTTGGGCAAATGAGTCTCGAGTCTGCAGTGTGGAGACACTGGAATGAAAGTGCAGGTGGTTGCTAGAGAATAACTTGTACTGAGCATGATCAATATGAGAAACCACTTAGATGTTACTCACTCATCAGTAATTTTTTCGATGCTGCAATGGTGTAACTGATTTTTTGACTTGTGGCGTGTTGACTATTTACAGCGAGACTACTTAGTTTGATTGCACGTTCTTTTGATCCCTAACCATTCGGATCCTTACTATATATGTTGGCTATTGTAGGTTCAGATTTGCTGTTTGGAGTAGAATGCACCTAGATAAAATCTATCGATCTTAATAGAAAAGAAGTAGTCCTATGTGATTCGCAAGACTGAGTTAAGAAAATTGACTAGAGCAAGTGTGAATACTAAAAAAGAGTTTTCACAAAATTCATAAATGAACTCAAGTTGAGCAAATCTAGCATATAACTGACGATAGGATTTGACGAATTTTTCATGACCTCTGTCTAGTCAGGACTCACGATAGAGAGATTGTATCACATGATAACTGTACTTAGAGATTTATTTTTTTAATTCTGCTGAGTTGCCACTACATGCTGCTATATGTCACTGATAGATCATGAAAACTCACTAAGATCATTTTCAGATCAATGATCCTTATTGAGGTGAGTTAGAATCATTCCAGCCCAACGAAAAGAGTTTCGATGATACTGTGATGGAGATCATGATATATCTCACTATCAGATAGAATAGAACATGAGGAGTTACACATAAAAAGAGTATGACTTGATCAATTGATTGGATCATATTCAAATTATTAATCAGATTGATAGTTTGAATTTTAGAAACTGCTAATTTGTAAGTATTACAGTTTTGACAGCTATTACTTGTTCGCACAGAGACTTAATAATAAATGTTATAATTTTATTAAGGATGATTAAATTATAGATCAATCTTAATTAATTTAAATCAGATTTAATTTAATTAAATTTGATTTAATTTAATATTAATTAAGTTTAATTATCTAAATCAAATTTGGATTTTAAGCTTGATAGGATCAAGTTTGACAGCCTTTCGAATTCAATTCGATTCAGACTCGTTTTGAATCCGAATGAGATCAAATTTGAACCAAGTTCACTATGACTCATAGAGCCCAGGTTCTCTAAGACCCTCTCTCCTGATCTTATGTAGAAAGAAGAGAGGGCGTGCATGGAGATGCATGCCCCTTCTTTGCATGCGTGAAAAATAAAGGGGCACCAACTATTGACGCTCCACCTTATCTGGAACTCTCTCTCCTTTTGATTCATCCTTTCTATTTGAATTTGATTTAAAAGGGAAGGCAATCAAATCTTTTTTTTTATCTAAAAAAGGGGCCACGTCTCATATTTTTGTGCGACAAAAATATTGGAGAAAAGTGGGCGTGCGCTAGTTTTGTGCGTGAGATAACTTCTTTCTTTCTTCTCCTATCTCAATGCAACTTAGCCCTTCTTTTTGATATGAATGTCTAAGATCAAATGAGATTAGATCTATTAGGATGTTAGGAAGTGGTTGGGCATGGGATAATTTGTTTTATATGACAAAATAAAAGGTGAGGGAGAGAGTGTGTGTGTAATAGAAATAAGGCACTCTTTTCTTGCTGTGGGGGTGTTCCTTAACGCCATCTTCTTTCTTTCCTTCACCCCAATGCCTAAAATCTGATGGTGATCAGATCTAAGAGAGAAAAAGAGAGAGAGAGGAAGGGAAGAAAAAAAAGTTTTTCTTTCTTTCTTGGTGATCTGGTTCAGATCCCGTCAGATCTGCATGAAGGAGTTCAACAGTGTTTATCTTCTTCGAGATCTAAAAGAAGGGATTTAGATCCAACACTGAGGTGCGAGATCTGTAAAGTATCAGTACACCGTTGATCTCAGTGCTCCGATCAGGCATCTTTATTTGGATACCAGTGGAGATCGGACACATGTGCGGCTACGATCAGAATCTCAAACATCCGCAAGATCTGAAGATATAGAGATCTGATCTCTGATTTTATTTTACTGATGTTTATTTTTCTAAAAATTTTAGATCAAGGTAACGTATTCATGTCAAGATCCTAACCATGATTTTTAGATCTGATCTGATATGTATATTAAATTAAAAAGATTTAAATTTATTTACTTTCACTGCATAAAGTTTTTAGAAAATTTTAAACTATACGTACGAAATCACAATGCTTTCTAACAGTTCCATTCTCCAGTTCTCAGTCTCTCTTTTCCTTTTAATCTTCTTTCCTTCCTTTCTACCGTGCCTTCGAATTTTTGCCTTTCATTTCTACACTTTTCTCCTTTATTTTACTTTTAGTATGGGTGAGTTGGGGAACACAGTAGGGAGCTGGTCCTCTAGACTCTTTTTGCTTAAGGTACAGTCCTCAAGAGTCGAACATGGGGCACAAGGCCGAAGAGGAGGCCTTTGTGCCCAGACATTTTTAGTCGGTACTAGGTTCAGAGGACCTAGAACTAATTCAAGCTCAGTTGGAGATCCCATCCAAGTACCATCTGAAAATTTCAAATAGAGTGGTTAGATTTGTGACCCTCCCTCAGGTTAGCTTGAGTGGTATAAGAAATTTTTTCAAACTGGGCTTAGACTTTCGCTTCACCCTTTCATTCTACAGCTTTTCAAATTTCTTAACATATCCTTGAGTTCAGTGGTATCGAAATCATAATGCTTTGCCTATGGTTTCATAGCCGTCTGTTTTCTGGAAAAACTTTGACCATCTATTATACCTTTCAAGGTACTTTTCACCATCAAGAAAAATCCTATATAGATAACTGGTGGTACATTCCTACTTAGAGAGGAGTTGCTCCTCTGATCTAAGATACCCCTTTATCTATGGTTGGAAGAAGACGTTTCTTTTCATCTCTTTCCCTTCAGTTGAGAACTAAAAATTTATTTTTTAGGGCCAACCTAGGAGATCAGTCCTCGAAGCTCCAATATTAGGATATGAGGAATTTCGATGCTTCAAGGTCTTGAGTGAGTATAAGGTCCCACCATTGAAGGAGCTACCATTGAAGCAGATGCTCTTCGATGTCGAGCTCAATCAAGCCAACGCTCAAGGTGAGTGTTAGTTTTTTAGTTTTTCTTTTTTCTTTTTTTTTGAAACTTACTTACCTTGACTCAATGTAGAAATGAGGCCAAAGGAGCTAGAGAGGCTAAAAAAGTTACAAAAAAAAAAGAAGACCTCAAGTATTTCTGAGGTTCAGCAAAAGCATCCGTGAAGTAATGCTCATAGAGGTTAGGCTGATTCCTGGTCCCACATAGAGGGAATCGACTGTTTGGGAGCTCACTTCCCCGAATTGAGGTGATCCTTCCCTCTCCCATCCAGACTCACGTATCGAGGGCCAAATTGCCACCTCCATCTTCCTTTCCTGCCCCCTAGGAGGAAAGGAGTCACGTCACTCCCCCTCCCAAGTTGAATTTGTTAGCTTGGAACCGACCCCTGCTTCAGCTAAGTAGAGGTTGGTTATTTCTTCAACTTGACCTTCTGGCTCCATCCTGGTGAATTGGAGGACTGCCCATGATTTGATTCACAAGATTCTTCTTCTAGAAGATGCTTATAAGAAGTTGGAAGCGGTGGGTTCTAGTGCTCATTAGAGAGAAACACTACATTTGATAATTCAAGTAGGCTTCTTTTTGATCTTTTCTCATTTTCTATATATATTTTTGTTGCTTTTTTAGGCTGATCGATCTTTTCCCCTTTTGCAGCTTAGCCACTCTTGGCAATCTTTACTAATTCGACAAAGTTGGTATAGTCAGATGCTATCGAGGCTCTTCTCAGATCTGAGGTGGTGGAGAAGAGGGCTTCTGAAGCAAAGAAGGCCACAAAGAAATCTCAATATGAGGTAAAGGAGGCCAGGGCTAAAGTGAGGTGCCTAAAAAAGGTGTTAGAGAAAGCCAAGGAAGAGCTTTCCTCGAAGAAAAAGAAGTGACAGGCGGCTCAAGAGAAGGTCGTCGAAGCTAAGAAGAAGGCTAAGGGCTAGGCTATCAAGGCTGCTCATCGAGTAATGGAGGCATTCCAATCCTTAGAGGAGTTTGCCGATGAGAAGGTCAACCACACCGTAGAAGCCTTCTTGGCTGGTCAAGATGTCATCAGAAGAAGGTTGCTGGTCACTTCCCTAGGCTAAACCTCTCATTCCTAGACAAGAAGAATGCTGATGCTGTTAAGGACCGACTGCAGATGGAGCCCAAGGCTACAAAAGATGCCGTCGAACCTACCATCGATGAAGTCGAGGAAATCCCAACTGACCCTTGTGCAAAAGTGGTCGTTGTTGCCTCCATTGCCCAGGCTTAATACTTGTACCTATTTTCCTTTACTTGCAATGAAGAGAGTTGTAACAAAACTTTTTGCAAATGAAAAATTTACCTTATTCAAAATCTTCTTTTTCTTTGGTCTTTCTTGTCACTTATTTTTCATTCTATGCAGCTGACTTCTTGTCCATTTTATGGATGCAAAATTAGCCATGACCGAGTCGAGGCATTGCCCAAGGGCAAGGTTCAAGTTGTTGGTATTTAGGTAAAAGTTATCGAGGAAGAAGTGGCCGAGGAGTTGAATCGGCTCAAGGATGAACTTCACGCTTGCATAGAACAAATGACCTTACTTGAACATATGATTGAGCTTGAGATTTTGGTGGTGGAGGAAATTAAGGAAGACAAAGTTGTGTCGTATGTGAAGAATGCTACTATCGATAAGGATAAGGCCATAACCAAGTTCATTGATGCCTGCTTGTGGGCTTACAACCTCGGCTTCGATGAATGCATAACCATTATCGAGCAGCTTTATTCCACCGCTAGAGCTGACTCTTGTATTCCTTGGAATGCTGAAGACAATTAGGCCAAGGTTACCAAGGATGTGCAAACTAAAGACACCTTTGATGTTTAAGCTTAACTTTTTTCTTTTGTTGTGTATTTCTTTTCTTTTCCTATGTATGGATCAGCTCAATGTTTACTGAGCAAACATTGTAATCAGCCGTGCTAACCTTTTAGTTAAATCAATGGAACATATTTCACCTTCAATTTCATGTTCATCAATCTAATCATACTAACCTTTGAAAGTTTTGTCCCAAAGTCGGGTGCTTTGGAGCATCATGGTAGCTTTAGGTAATGGCTAATGTCAGTTTTGCCTCACCTAGCATGCATAGATCATAGATTGCTTTAGGCAAGCAGCATTCGAGCAACCAAACATTATGGTATTCATTGTTACAAGGATCCAAGGTCAGCCTGCTTAGCTTTTAGAATAGATTGGGTTCACGTTGGACTCCTATTGGTCTCCTTCATGTGGAAACTCCTTGTTTCCTAATTGTCCAAGGCTTTCAGCTCAACTCATCTAAGAATGAGGGTCGTTCAGGGTTTTCGATCCAAACCAACACTTTAAGACTTTAAGAATCTTTTTATGAAGTTATCCCTCACTTTTCAAATGATCAAGAGTGTCTTCTCATCTTGTCTTAGGACAAGGGGCTTTCTTCACTTATGATCCTCTGAGGTCTTCAACCTGAATTGACACTTATAGGGCTTCGAGGGACTCCTTATTGGGTTACCTCTCACTTTTTGGACGATCAAGAAATTTTGCTTAGCTCATCTTAGGATGAGGGGCTTTCTTTGCTCATGATTGTTTGAGATCTTTGGCCTAGATTGATGATTCTAAGGCTTTAAGGGTCCTCATGTGGGGTTACTTCTTATTTCTCGAGTGACCAACAATTTCTACTTAGCTCATGTTAGAATGAGGGACTTTCTTCGCTCATGATCGTTTGAGGTCTTTGGCCCAGATTGATGCTTCTAGAGCTTCAAAGGTCCTCTTATGGGGTTACCTCTCGCTTCTCAGATAACAAAAGATTTCTACTCAACTCATCTTAAGACGAGGGGCTTTCTTCGCTCATGATCGTCCAAGGTCTTTGGCCTAGATTGACGCTTTTGGAACTTTAAGGGTTCTTTTATGGGATTATCTCTGACTTCTCAGGTGACCAAGAGTTTTTGCTCAACTCATCTTAGGACAAGGGGCTTTCTTTGCTCATAGTTGTCCAAGGCCCTCAGTCTGGACTGATGCTTCAAGGGCTTTAAGGATCCTCTTATGAGGTTATCCATTGTTTCTCGGACAACCAAGGGTTTCTACTTAGCTTAGGGCTAAAAATAGACCGGGCTAGATCGAGCCACACCCCTATCTGAGTTCAGCTCAAAATATTTTTTTAGACTTCAGACTGGACTTAAGCCCATGCTGGGCCTATGCTCAAGCCCAAGCCCGACCCAAACTCAATCGAACCAACCCAAATTACTTATTTGTGCCAAATATTAGGTTGGCCCAAACCTACAAAAATGAAAGGATGATACATGAACAAGAAAAACAAACAACAATCTAAAAGTTCATAAATATTCTATCAGATGTTCGGAATAAGACTCTTCAAGACGACGATATCTGCTTAAAGTTAAAACCAATAAGCTAACTAGCTAACTAGTTAGGGATTGGGCTAACTCATGACTCATCCTAAATGTGTAAATCCATGTGGCTAGAGATCAGACTCGGGCTAGATATTCGAGATATTGATCGGGCTTGAATTCGAACTCAGGCTCGAGCCAGGCCAAAGGTATACTAGAGCCTAGACAAAAGGATAAACAGTCCCTATAATTAGGCCCAAACTTGATCTAAACTATTTGGGGCCTAGTCTGAAGCCCGACATGAAGTCGGATCGGCACAAGCCCAGTTCCAGCCCTAGCTCAGCTCATCTTAGGATGAGGGGCTTTCATCACTCATGGTCATCCGAGGTCTTCGATCCAAACTATCAAAGAGCATTTTTTCTATCTCAATTCGATAAAATTCAGTAAGAAAGCTAATCGCTATCATGAGTGGTCAAAAATAAAATCTAACTCAAATTATATAGATAATGTGAATTGGAATCATATCCTTAAGGATAAAATAACTGAGTTGTGTTCAAATTAAAAATTAAAATAAAAAATTAAAATTTTAAAATTTTGAAAAGATAAAAGAAACAAGTTTGACAGAAATAAAGTTGAAAAAAATCAATTAGAAGAAAGTGCCTCAGATTTTCGAATCCATCATTTAATCATAGATTTATATTTTAATTAAAAAAATTTAGATCACTGAAAACTACAAGCCTTAGTGATCGAAAAAAGATAGATTTATGATTAAATTTTGAGTATAGCTTACCTTGCTAAGCAGAAATCGTATCCTTAGATCATGACTCGTCTCTACATAATCATAAACTATTCAAAAATCTATCTCATGAAATAATGAAAACTACTACTTAAATACATGAATAAAATCACAAAAATTATTCATGTTTGCTAAATATTCAATCTTATTTAAAAATAAAGAAGACTTACAATGTTTAAATAGTGGATTGCATAATAAAAAAAATACACAATAAAATCAAAAAATAAAATAAAATCTAGATTAAAGAACTTCATCTACTCCTCTGAAGATAAAGATTGCTATTCGCACGTAGAGCCGCTCCCTTCTTCCTCTCTCCTTTTCTCTATAATTTTCTCTCAAATTTTTTTTCTTCTTTCTGGACCTCTTTTTAAAGCCTTCATAACCCTCCAAAGTCATGGCTGTACCTCATCTCTTAATTCCTCACATATTAGGACTCCTTAATGCATTAAACTACTCCATCCCGCATCCCAAATGCATCCCCAAGTGAGAACCTATTTTTTGGTCGTTAGATCACAATTAAATGCCTCAGATCTCATCAAATCAACCCTCATCACAGTCGAAAGCCACCCTAGCCATTGGATCTCACACTAGATTGATTTGGAGCCATCGGATCGTGCAAAGAAAGACCTCTATTTAATTCTTCCAACCGACAACAACCATGACCGTCCGTTCGTGCAAAAGATCGTATTCAACCATCCAATCATGCAAGAGAAGTAGGCCACCATCGCTTGACATGGTAAGGAGCTCTTCATTGATCAGATGTTCTGGAGCCCTTTCAGCCATCCGATGGTGCAATAGAAGGCTGCCTTCCCTTGCACCACGTAAAGGCCGGTCGGTTGTTTCTGTGGACTACATATGGACCGGCCGATCGGTCCATGATACATCAAGCATCAATTTGGGCCAGTTTGGGTTGGGTTTTGGCTTGATTTTGGGTCCAATTAGAATAAGAATTGAGGTTAGATTTTGGCTTCCTTTGGTTCTTCATTTGGAATCCATTTTGAATCCAATTTGCTCCCAATTTGAATCTTTTTAACTTACGAATTGGGTTCTTTATATTAACTATCATCTTTCTTACAAAAGATAAATAGAAGCATCAATTTTTAAAGAATAAAGATGAATTAATTAATAAATTGATGCTTTTATAGGTATATTTAATGTACTTATCAAAAGCATTTATTCTTTATTGAAGGAAACAACCATTACATTATTGACAATACAATAAATTTTCAAAGTTCCATGGGTAGGGCAATGGGATCCCATCAAGTTGCTTTAGACGATAAGTTCCTGATCTAATGACTTCATCCACTTGATAAGATCCTTCTCAATTTAGGACGAGCTTTCTCTGATCACCTGGTTACGATAGTTCAGCTCTTCACAGCATCAGATCACCAACTTTGAATATTTTTTCTTTAACTCAGACATTGTAGAACTAAGCTACCTTGCAATTGGTAGGCCGCCATCCTTATCTGAGCATATTTTTGAGTCTCTTCGAGTAAGTTTAGATGGGCTCAAAGTAGCTCTGGATTAATCTACTCATCAAAACTTTTTACTTGAGGTCATTGGACACTTATCTTGAGAGGAATCACCACCTCCATCCTTAAGATAAAGTTGAAAGAAGTTTCCCCAGTAAGAATGCGTGGGATAGTTCAATATGCTCAGAGCATGTGGTGAACCTCATCCGACCAAGATCCTTTTGCTTGATCCAATCTTATCTTCAGTCCTTGCAAAATAGTACGATAAGTTATCTCAACTTCTTTATTAGCATAGGGATGACTAATAAAGGTGAGTTGGTGAGAGATGCCTAACTCCTAGCAAACTTTAGCAAACTGAACACTGCTAAATTATTGGTCATTGCCTATGATCAGAATCCGAGGGAGACCAAAAAGGCAGATAATAAATTTTCAGATGAAATCTTTTACTCTAGCATTGGTGATGCTAGCCAACGATTCGACTTCAACTCACCTAATGAAATAATCGATGGTGACCAGCAAAAACTTTTGCTAGACCGATGCTCATGGGAAGAGGCCAAGAATATCCATTCCCCACTACACAAAAGGCCAAAGAGCCCCAAGGGGTGTTAGCAGTGCAGCAGGTCGATGCTGTACATTGGCATGCTGCTGGCACTGATCGCATTTTCTTACTAATTCAACCACATCTTGCTGTAAAGTCGGCAGTAGTACACTTGATGAAATATTTTGTAAGCCAAGGACCTATCCCCTAGGTGATTTTCATAAATTTTTTCATATACATCCTGCCATATGTAGTCAGACTCAAAAAGATGTAAGCATTGGAGAAGAGATAGAGAGTACAACTTCTTGTACAGCTTATGTTCATATAGAATATAATGCGAGGCTTGATGTCTTATCTTTCGAGCTTCTTTTTGGTTGGCTAGCAATGATTTGTCTTTGAGATAGAGAAATAGAAGGTCAACCCAACTAGGCTCGAGAATAATTTGTAGGACAGATGCGGATTCTTCAATGTTGGGCTTTCTCAAAATCTCGAAGAAGGATTCTTTGTGTAAGTCAGCCGATGCAAAGGTGGTGAGCCTTGAGAGTAGGTCAGCATGGAAATTCTTCATCCTCAGGATCTATCAAAAGTCAAAGTACTCAAAAGTTGTAAGGTTAGGTCTTTTATCTTATGTAGACATCTTATCATATCACTACAACAAAAATAATAATTAGCAGCATTTTTAAGTACCACTATAGGTCATAAGAATGCCATAAATACTTTTACTAATATTTTTATGATATTTTCTTATGTGTTGTCTTAAAGTGGTATTGGTAATTAATTATCAATAATTATAAAAAATATTGACAAAAATTTTTGTTTTAGTGGCATATGTAAGTACCTTTAAAGTTTCAATTCCATCATATATAAATATCTTTAAAATTTTGATGTCGATATTTTTTATATGCTAATAAAAATTATAAAAAAATAAAATATATATCCTAAAACTAGTACAAAGAAATAAAACTAATGATTTATTATTTAAATGATAATCTCTTAACCACCAAACTATAATTTATATTATTAATATATAAAAATAATTTATTTAACTTATTAATATTCATTCATATCATTAAATAAGTAATAATAAAAATATATATATAATAATATATTTTATGAGATCAGTATGACTAAATCAAGCTCTATATAAACATCAATAATTCAAGATTTAGCTATAATTTTTTGAAATACCATAATTATAATATTATTTATCGGTATATTAGTTAAATACCATAATAGTAGTTTTGATTTTTGATACTTCAAGTTATATATCATAAAATAAAAATTTATAGTGATATTTATAATAAAGTATCACTAATAAAAAAATATTTATTGAAAAATAGTAGTATTTTTATCAAAATGCAGCAAAAAGAAGAATTTAGCGGCATATAATACAAAATGCTATAAGCAAATTATTATCAAAAATTATTTTTGTTGTAGTGTATTCTCATCTCATGCTTCGTATTCACCTCGAACTTGTCCTACCATGAGCTGTGAGTCATTGCAAACCTTTAGGTGCGTTACTTCTAGCTCCTTCGCCATCTTCAACCCTATGGTCAGGGCCTCGTATTCTACATCATTATTAGTGGTTGGACATTCGAAGTACAAGACATATTCAGCAACATCTCCCTTCTGAATAGTGAGGATCAATCCAGCTCTAGATCCTATTAAGCTGGATGATCCATGAACATGCATGGTCCAAAGTTCTTCATGTTCTTTCTTTTCTAGATTAGTTTCTATTGGCACTTCTTTGGGAATGATATATTCTGGAATAAAATATGTATGCACCTTTGCTTTAATTGAAGGTCGGATTGAAATTTTACATCAAACTCTGACGATTTAATGGCCCACTTGACCACCCAACCAGATATATCAAATCGATGGAGCATTAGCTTCAGAGGTTGGTCAGTGAGGATCACTATAATGTGGGCTTGGAAATAGGGACAAAGTTTCTTGGCTAAGGTGACAAGTGCAAAGATCATTTTCTCGAGCCTCGAATATCATGTCTCAATGTCACAAAGAACCTTGCTAATATAGTAGATCGGCCTCTAAATCTTTTCCTCTTCATGAATGAGGACTGAGCTTATTGCTACAAACAAAACTGTTAAGTATACGGATATTCCTCACCTAGCTTGGGTTTGCTGAGGAGTAGAGCCAAGCTAAGGTATCTTTTCAGCTCATCGAATGCCTTTTGACACTCCTCAATCTACAAAAAATTCTTTGATTATTTGAGAATCTTGAAGAAGGAGAGGCATTGCTCAACTAACCTAGAAACAAATTGGTTGAGGGTAGCTATTTTATCGGTAAGGTATTGGACCTCCTTTATCGATTTTGGAGGGTTCATTTCTTACAGAGCTTTGATCTTTTCTTGGTTAGCTTCGATACCTCATTGTAAGACCATGAACCCAAAGAATTTTTTTAAGATCACTCTGAAGATATTTGGCTGGATTCAACTTCATCCGAAACTTTTGGAGAGCGACAAAAGTTTTTTTGAGATTGCTTATGTGGCTGCCCGAGGTCAGACTTTTCACCAACATATCATCTACATAGACTTCTATATTTCTATCAATCTGATCCTTTCATCGATTGCTGATAGGTGGCAACTACATTCTTTAAACTAAAAGGCATAACTTTATAGCAAAATAGACCTCAGTTAGTGATAAAGATAATTTTTTTCTCATTCTCAAATGTCATCTGAATTTGGTTGTAACTAGAGAAGGTATCCATGAAGATTAGAAGATCATATCCTAAGGTTGCATCTACCAACTGGTCGATCTATGGCAATGGATAACTGTCCTTTATGCATGCTTTATTTAGGTCTGTGAAGTCTATGAAGATTCACCATTTTCTGTTCATCTTCTTCACAAGGACCATGTTCCCCAGCCATATTGGGTAAATATCTCCCTAATAAACTCGACCTTGAGAAGCTTATCGACTTCTTTGACGATTGCCTTCGGCTATTTCGGGGCGAAGCTGCATTTCTTCCACCTAGTGGGTCAAAATGTAGGATCCATATTTAGCCGATGCACCATCACCTCGAGGTCTATTACTGGTACATCAGCAACTGACTAGATGAAGACATCTGTATTTTCCCACAAAAAGATAACAAGGTGATGTTAAGTTACCTCATTTAGCCATGACCCTATGAGAACTATTCACTCTTTGTTCCCATCCTTAAGGGGAACCATGATAAGATCTTCCATAGGCTCTCCTTGTTGATCGACTAACTCATCATGGGCATCTAATCCTTCGATGGGGGAACCTTCAAGTGGTACAACTCTTTGAAGGCTTGTCATCTAGCATTGTTGTGCTAGCCTCAGAGCTCATTGATCCAGTGTTCTATAGGAAACTTTATCATCAAATTATATATTCAGACCATGGCTCGAAGCTCATTTAGTCTTGGTCATCCAAAGATGGCATTGAAGCTGGAGGGATCCTAACCACTAAAAAGTTTAGGTGCATCGTGGCTCGTTAGGGCGCCCGATCCGTAGTTACTGGTAGCATGATTATCCCTTCCATAGGCACAACATTCCCAGAGAAATCGATCAATGGGAAATCAAGTCTCCTCAATCGGTCTGAGGTGAATCCCATCTTGAAAAATGCATCATAAAACTATATATTGGCTGAACTTCCATTATCAACTAAGACACGACTACATCAAAATTTGCAATATCAAAAGATACAACTACGATATCATTATGCAAGAACTAAATTCCATGAGCATCTTCTTTGGAGAAAATTATTGCTTCTTCGATCTTCTATCTTTTGGTTGGAGTTGCCGATCCTTCCACTGCATTATCGACCTGCCTCCAAGTGATAGTATTTATTATACCAATAGGTCAGTTTTCCATAGATTCTTCTTGTCAAGGTGGTTCATGGAGATGAAGTGGATCTGAGAGAGCTTCATGTCGCTCTCTTCGATACTTCAGGTTCTTATCTAGTCACCCACACCTGATAAACTCCTTGATCTCATCATGCAGTTGGATGCATTCCTTAATATCGTGATAGTGATCCTAATGAGATAAGTAGTATTTATTGAGATCATGTCGATATGGCTTGGTCCGCATCCTCCTTGCTCTCGGTAGCTCCTCCTTTATCTCCATAAATATTTGCATCCTAAGGATGTTCAGAGGATCATAATTCTTAAACCTCCTCGGTGGTGACATATTTCATCAAGCCTTGGGAGGAGTTTAGTGCTGTTGGTTCCAAGGTGGGGATCTTGATCGTTGATTCCAAAGTGGAGTCCTAGATTGTCAACAATGAGGCAATGTCCATGATCGTTGGTCTAAAGGTGGAGTTCTTGATTGTTGGATAGTCAGACGATCACCTTGCTTTAGTGGGCTTCTCCTATCTTCGCGCCCTTCTCAACTTTTCTCGACCTTCACCTCTATTGGTGTGCCATGCAGCTCGTAGGTTTCTTCTGTACTAGCATACTTCTCAGCCTAAGTAAGCCTCTTAGTAAAATCCTTCAGGTAGCTCTTCTTGAGTGAAAAGAGGGACTAACACTTCTGAAGTCTATCCTTTAGGGTAGACATCACGATCGATTGATCAAGATCACATCCTTCATGAAGAAAACATGCGATTCGTATCGCATGGCCAGGAGAGAAAATTAAATAGATTAGAATTAAAATTTTTTCATAATATTTATGAAAACATACCTTGATGCATAGCGAAAAGAAAATCAAGGTTGAAAGATTTTCTGAATCGAGTTGCTTCACGAGATCTGGATGTCCAGACCCTCTACTTCGCTTGCATGCCAACCAACATAGGAGAAAGGGATGAAGAACTCTTCAAGAAGGAAGAAGAGGAGAGCCTTGAGATCTGATCTCGAAGCTTGGAAGAAGTCCACATGCTACGACACCAAGAGAAGGAAGGATGCCCAAGAGAGAACATGCCCAAAAAGGGGATGCCCAAGGGGAGGACTGGCGTGATGGATTATTTGATTGATTTTTTTCTTCTCCAAGCCCCTCCTAAAATAGATAAGAGGTCCTAAATCAAATCAAATATATTCATGAATTAGGAATAGAACTCTCCAAGTCTGAATCAAATCCAAACTCCCTAAACTATGAGGACTCCTAAGAGAAGGAGAGGTGCCTCTCCCTATGCCGCACACCCAAGGGGAGGGGTGCAATTTTCAGTGCCCCCTCCTCCATCTTGATCAGTTAATATGTGAGAGAGTATCAAAAAAATATGGCTAGGTACATCAAATCAAATTTGGTTTAGATTTGGATTTAATTCAAATCCAATTCAAATCCGATTTGAATCAAATTCGAAAAGATTGCTAATCCTAATCTAATTAAGATTTAGGTCTAAATCCAACGTGAATAATTAATCTAATTAAATCTTAATAAAATTAAATCTAATTAAATTAGATCTGACCTAAAATAACTAAGACTCAAACCTAATCTCTCATAATTTTTTGAATCATAGATTTGATCAAATTCATCTCTAAAATTAAACCTACGCTTCATGTGCAGTGCTAGCTGGACATAGTTAGTGTTTAATTTCATATGATATATAACTTAATTTTCAATTAAGTTAATCTATATATTCAATCAAGTTTTATACTTCTAAATTAAACATATAAATATTTGGTCAATTTTTTCCTATGTTGTTTGATTTTTTACGGTGACTCCATAGGTTCGAACACTAAGCCGGTGGTATAGAAACTCTTCTTGTACTAATTGAAATGATCATCTAGCAATGATATTCGATATCTGGATAGGTTGAATAATTATAAAGTAATATTTCAGAACCTAGCTATATAGTTATCGCATAATTCATCTCTTTGATCATAATGCTAAGGATGACTTAGGATTAAACTGTCAACTCTGGATGAGTCATATATATTGTATTTCAATTTTTTTCAAATTCTGTGATAGATCACAAAGATTATCTTGATCAAGATTTTACTAGATTAAGATACAGTGATGCATTAACTTCTGTAATATGGAGAAGTCAATTTTATCTTGACTCACACACTGACTTCACAAATATTTGACTGTATCCAGTAGCCTTCCATCACTATATTAGAAATACAAGTAGTCCGATACCAAAGTACAATGAGTTGCTTGCAAGTCTCCACGGTGATCTCAGGTCAGAGAGACACTTAAGTCCATTTCTTTCGCGAGCTATCTTTGACAGTAGAGTGCTCTGCAGGTGAGTTACTATTTGGTGACGATGTACTCCTACATCTCACCTATATGCCATACCAGTGTCTCTACACTCTTTGATTAAGAGGACAACCAACCCATATGGCATACAACGATCTCTACTTAATAAATATTTTTATCTTTATTAATAATGTATCATTTGATTGGAAATAAATTTAAGAATTATTCAATAAATTTTTTTTTATTGATTATATTATAGTTCTAAGGACTTCATCATAACACAAGAATTCAAAGAAAGATGCACATTTATAATAAACTTATCAAAAATAATTTTTATTTATTAATAATTTATATATAAATTTCAAAGAGCACAATCATCTACAGATAGACAATTGACTTTAGGACATATTTTTCAATAATTTTCACATGGACTAAAGTCAATTAGGACTATATCTAATACCTATCTTTCACTTGTGGTCATTGAACTCTTTGATCCCAAGAGCTTTAGTAAAGAGGTCAGTCAGATTTTTCTTTCCATCAATCTTCAGTAGCTCGACGTCACCTCGATCAACGATCTTATGGACAACATAATATCGACGCAGAATATGCTTGGTTCTCTAATGGGACTTAAGTTTCTTGACTTGAGCAATGGCATCAGTGCTGTCACAATACAATAAAACTGGATCTTTAACTGAGGAAACCAGTCCAAGTTCATAGATGAATTTTTTTAACCAAACAGCTTCCTTTGTAGTATTGGATGCCACAATATATTCCACTTCGTATACTGAATCAGCTACTGTGTGCTGTTTGAAACTCTTCCAGCTGATCACTCTACCATATAAAGTAAAAATGTAGCCAGACATACTTTTGCTGTCATCATGATCTGGTTAAAAATTAAAATCAATATATCTCACAAGTTTAAAGTCAGTATCTCCATAGATTAACCATTGATCCTTTATATTTTTTAAATACTTAAGAATTATCTTTATAATTTTTCAATGGTTCTTATCCAGATCAGACTGATATCTACTCACTACCCTTAGCGAGTAGGCCACATCTGACCTCGCACATGTCATAGTGTACATAATAGATTTCACTGCCGTGGTATATGAGATTCTACTCATATGCTCTCTCTCTCTTGAGGAGTTATCGGACAATCTTTTTTAGAGAAAGTAATTCTTTGGCCTATCGGTAGATAGTCCTTCTTAAAATTTTTCATGCTAGATCATTTCAGTATGGTATCAATGTACGTAGATTGGGACAACCCAAATAAACTTTTAGATCTATCTCTATAGATCTTCATTCTTAAAAGATAGGATGCTTCTTTTAAATCCTTCAAGAAGAACTATGATGACAATCAGAGTTTTATACTTTGTAATACAGAGATATCATTTTCAATCAAGAGTATGTCATCTATATACAATACAAGAAAAATAACTATTGAACCATTACTCCATTTATAGATGTAGGACTCCTCTCCATTCTTAATGAAATCATACATTTTGATCATCTTATCAAAACACATGTTCCAACTTCAAGAAGCTTACTTTAGTCCATAAATGAACCTATTTAGCTTGCATACTTTAGATTTATCTGTGGATGAGAATCCTTTAGGTTGTATCATATACACCTCTTCTTCCAACTCTCTATTAAGGAAAATAGTTTTGATATCTATTTGCTAGATCTCATAATCTAGGTGTGCCACTATAGCAAGCATAATCTGAATGGACTTGAGCATTACCATAGGAGAAAATATCTTATCATAATCAATACCATAATGTTGACGGTATTTCTTGGCAACTAGACGGACTTTATAGGTCTCTACCTTTCCATCCACTCCTCTTTTTCTTTGAAAGATCCATTTGCATCCTATGAATTTAATCCCTTCGGATGGATTAATAAGTGTCCATACACCATTAATCTCCATGGACTCCATTTCAGATTTCATGGCATTTAGTCATTTCTCAAAGTCAGACTTTTGCATAGCATCCATATAGGTAATCAGATTCTCATCGTTCTCATCTAGTTCAACAGGATCACTATCTTAGATCAAAAAATCATAGTATCTATTCAGTTGATACGGTACTCTACCGATCTCCTTAATGGCACCCCTATAACAGGCTCCGAATTTGATTTTTCAATCAAATCTGATTCTGTATTTCTACTCAAAGGTATCTGATTTTCTACTCACAAACTTCACCAAGTTCGATCATAGTAGCATCAATTCTTCTCTAAGAAACTCTCTTTCCAAAAAGAATGTCCTATTGCTGTGAACATCTTTTGTTCTTCAGTGAGGTAGAAATAGTATCCTTTTATTTTCTTTAGATATTCTATAAATAAATACTTATCAGATCTAGATCTAAGCTTATCTATCTTTAAATATTTGACATAAGTCGGATATCTCCAAATCCTAAGATGTGAAAGTACTGACTTACGTCCTATCCATATCTCATATAGAGTTTTATTGATAGACTTGCTTGGAACTTTGTTCAGTACGTAGCAAGTAGTTCCTAAAGCATATCTCCAGAAGGAGATTGGCAGAGTGGCAAAGCCCATCATAGATCGAATCATGTCTAACAGTATTTGATTCTTCCTTTCTGATACTCCATTATGTTGTGGTGTTTCCAAAAGAATCCATTAAGAGAGAATCCCATTCTCCTCTAGATATATCAAAAATTCATTGGTAAGGTATTCTCCTCCTTGATCTGATCGAAAAATTTTAATATTCTTTTCAGTTTATTTTTCTACTTCACCACAGAATCATTTGAACATTTCAAATGATTCAAACTTATGTTTCATAAGATAGACGTATCCATACCTCGATACGTCGTCAGTGAAAGTAATAAAGTAGTTGAATTCACCCATGGTACTTGTGCTCATGGATCCACATATATTGCTATATACTAGACTCAGAACATCAGCAGCTCACTTACTTTTTTCTTTAAAAGATGACTTTATCATCTTACCAAGAAGATAGGATTTACAGGTCTGTAACAATTCACAATCGTCAATGTCGAAAATTCTCTCTTTAGTTAATCTATCTATCCTGTTCTTATTCACATGACCTAGCCAACAATATCAAAGATAAGCATCGCTGACATTATCTACTTTAGAATGTTTGTTAGAAGTATACATTACACTAACAAGCTATCATAAAAGGTATATGCCATGTTTCAATTATCCATACATAATTGTAGTACCATTCACAATGACATCATAAAAATTATTTTTTATTAAAAAATCAAAACCAACTTTGGCAAAAAAATCTACAGAGATGATATTCATAAAAAAAAAAAGATAATTATGACAATCATCTAACATGACAATCTTAGACTCAAAAACAAGCTGAATGATTTCTAGAGCTAAAACTAAAATAAAACTTCCATCTCCAATATTCAGGAACCGTTCGCCATCTCTGAATTTTCTACTAACCTAAAATCTCTGCAATGAATTACAAATCTTAATGGGACTTTTATTATCCAACACCTAGGTACTAGTATCACACATAAAAAAATTATAGAAAATTATCATGTAAGTATCTTGTCCAGCAATAAATTGCTGCTTTCTCTTGTTCAGCTTGTTAGGGTCAAGGGAGGCTATATATTGAGTACAATTCCTTTTTCAGTGATCCAGCTTCTTACAGGAGAAGCACTCCACCTGGCTTTTGTCAACTTTTGACTTCTTAATCTGATTGGGTTTAGACACCCCAGTACTTTGCACCTTCTTCTTATTTTTTTTCTTCTCTTTCTTAAAGGGATGACGCCCAAAAGAAGAACCACCCACCACATTTATCGGCTTCTTATGGAGTTGGTGATCTTTCTCAAACATCTGCAGTAACTCTAGCAAACCGTGGTAGTTTACTGCAGGCTTAGTCATTCTGTAATGACTAAGAAAGGATAGGTAGGACTTAGGTAAAGAATTCAAAATCACATCCTTCTCTAGTTACTCATATAAGGAAAATCCAAATTTGCTCAGACGGTCGATCTGCTCGATCATGTATAGTACATAATCAGTGATCGATGTTCTTTCCCTCATTCGGGCATTGAAGATAGCACAGGAAGTTTTGTGCCTCTCAATGTCATTAGGAATACTGAAGGACTCATTCAACACTTGAAGTATTTTTTTCGGTTGAGCATCCTTAAATTTATAACTGAACTCATCGTTCATAGCTGTCCACATGATGCAACATACAATGGTTCGATCATTGAGCTATTTCTGATAAGTATCTCTAACTGCACTATGAGCATTTGGGGCAGGCTCCTCAGGTGCAGGATCCATTATCACATAGAAGATTCTCTTGTGCTCCAAAATGATTTTCAACTTGCGATACCAGTTATCGAAGTTGGATCCGATGAGCTTATCGCTGTCCAATAGTAAGCAAAGTGATAAAGTGTTAGCCATTTCTGAAAAAAAAAAATACAAGACCTATTAGTATATAAATTATTTAATCCTAAAGGTTTAGACTTTAGTCTAAAGATTATTTTACTATTTTATACGAATTGGTAGCCTTTACCTCAAATTTGAGAAATCTAATTCCTTAGCAAGTACTAGAATTCATATGACTGCACACAAGTCCAAGTATGGCTCGGTCAACTCATGTGTATCTATGGATAGGTTCTTAATCAATTATTTTTTTAAATAATTTTTAGTAATTATTTTGCCCCAGACCTCTCTTCAGCAGGCGTGTGACACCTCCACTGAAAATCCTGATTAAGTCCAACCATTAACATAAGTATATTCAGTGCATCTAAATGACAAATGATTAGGCTCGAGTGTGGCTCGGCCGACCTGACCATCCATCAGAAAGTTACAGCTGAATCATCATATTATGAATGATAATTCCAATAGCCAGATAAACACCAAGCGTGTGGCACCTTCAATGATTATCTAGACTATTGGACCCATTGTCATCCACATTAATGGGAGGCTATGAATCTGTTTTTCTCATAATATTTTTATTTTAAGGATCTAATAATTTAGAAGATTTAATTAATTAATTTAAAATGAAAAAAAAAAAGATTAACCAGTATTTTGATAATCCTCTTATTTACTTCACCAAGTCATCGAAGAGGATTAAAAATAAGTTGGTTCAAGAATATCTGAATTAGTCACACTAATTAACCTTAATGACATAAGTCAACTCGAATCAATTAGTGATCCAATGAAAACATAATTTATCAAATTGATCAGATAAGTGAGATCGATGGAAGGATAGCCAAGCTTGCCTTAAACACCATATAGGCCAGATAAGCATGCCCTCAATTAAAAAATATCGATCGTAATGTCGAACTTACCTTAGATATCAATTGATCAATTAATTTCGATTTGATCAGCCAAAGGACTCGAGCTCGATCACTGAGCCACAACCAGGTCCATTTGGTATGGTCAAAATATGGACTTGATCAAGCTACAACTATTGAGCTTGATCTAGAAAAATTTTGATCTAATCTAATTTAACTTTTGATTAGATTTAATTTATTTCTCTATTTAGTCCATATTTATTTCTATCCCTAGATCTAACCTAGTTAGATAACCTGATTCAAGCTAACCCATAGCCCCTTGGTTTATGAGGTATCTTAAGATCTTCAATTCTTAAATCTAGATCTTTTGATTTTCATATCTTAATTCTTAATTAAGTGTATAAAATTCTATATTGAAACTATTTCAATTCATAAAAGTATTTTACAATAATTTTCTTGTAAAACATTACATCATATGCCATTAATTTTAGATTATGAAACTAATTTTCAGATCTAAATATTTTACATAAATCAATAAAAATAAATTATAAATCTTTTAGATCTAATCAAAACTAATTTATGATTAAAATAATTTTAAATTTTTTTCACTGTTTTTCTTCATGAGATATAATCACAATAGCACTCCTATCGTCATAAGAGAACCCATTGATTAGGCAAGAGAGAAACTTTAATCCCTACTTCTTCTTATGATCGGACGGCCATGGTGATCAACTCAATTCAAGTACTTCACTACTAAGGAAAATCTATACTACATATCTCATATGCAAAACATATGTAGAAAAGAACAATTGTAGATTCTTATCTAATCTAATTAGATCATAATACTATAATATTAAATTTTCAGATCTGAAATTTAATCATATCATCACATGAATCATTAATTTCAGATCTGGAAAGACTAAGAAATCTATTCAAAAAGTATGTATGATTGCATAAGAAAAAAATTCTGATTTGAGATATGATCAAACATATGCAGATATGTTGCTCAAATTAGATTTAAAACTCTATCAAACAGATTCAAATCTGAACCTAATTCAAACATCAATTCTATAATTAAAATACATCCATAAAAATCTATCAAAAATAGATTTAAATTTATGTATAATCAGATTGTAAAACAAAATAACAATCTGCATAAAGAATTCTGCTAAAGATAAATTTTTAATAGGCTATTTTTAGGGATCTATTTTGATCTGATAATCTGATCAAAATCAGATTAGAAAAATATAAAAAATATTAGATCAAAATAAAGTTTAATCATATTAAAAATTTTAATTCAAAATTAGATAAAAAAAAATAGAAAACTAACTACACAATCATGATATGGAACCTGACTCTGATACCAGTTGAAAGAAACATGCAATCTGTATCACATGGCCAAGAGAAAAAATTTAATAGATTAGAACTAAAATTTTTTTATAATATTTATAAAAACATGCATTGATGCGCAGTGAAAAAAAGATTAAGATTGAAAGATTTTCTGAATCAAGTTGCGTTACGAGATTCAGAGGTCCAGACCCTCTACTTCACTCACATGCCAACCAACGCAGGAGAGAGGGATGAAGAACTCTTTAAGAGGGAAGGAGAGGAAAGTCTTGAGATTTGATCTCGAAACTTGGAAGAAGCCCACACGCTACCACACCAAGAGAAGAGAGGATGCCCAAGGGAGAACACACCCAAAGAGGGGATGCCCAAGGGGAGGACTGGCTTGATGGATTGCTTGATTGATTTTCTCCTTCTCTAAGCTTCTCCTAAATAGATAAGAGATCCTAGATCAAATCAAATACCTTCATGGGTTAGGAATAGGATTCTCCAAGTTTAAATCAAAATCAAACTTCCTAAACCATGAAGATTCCTAGGGGAAGTAGGAGAGGCACCAACTTGCACCTCTCTCCCTATGCTGCATGCCCAAGGGGAGGGGTGCAATTTCCAGTGCCCCCTCCTCCATCTTAATTGGCCAATAGGTGAGAGAATATCAGAAAAATATGGTTAAGTGCCCCAAATCAAATTTGATTCAGATTTGGGTTCGATTCGAATCCAATTCAAATTCGATTCAAACCAAATTCAAAAAGATTGCTAATCCTAATCTAATTAGGATTTAGGTCCAAGTCTAACTTAGATAATTAATCCAATTTAGTCTTAATAAAATTAAGCCTAATTAAATTATATCTGATCTAAAATAACTAGGACTCGAATCTAATTTCTCATAATTTTTTGAATCATGATCAAATTCATCTTCGAAATTAAATCAGCACCTCATGTGCAGTACTAGTTAGACATAGTCAGTGTTTAATTCTATATAACATATAACTTAATTCTTAATTAAGTTAATCTATATGTTCAATTAAGTCTCATACATCTAAATTGAACATATAAATATTTGATCCATTCTTTTTTACGTTATTTGACTTTGTGCGTGACTCCATAGATTCGAATACTAAACTGATAGTATAGAAACTTTTTCTATACTAATCGAAATAACCATCTAGCAATGATATCCGATGTCTAGATAGATCAAATAATTATAAAATAATATTCAAAAATTTAGACATATGGTTACCACATAATTCATCTCTTTGATTCTAATGCTCAGGATGACTTAGAGTTAAACTGTCAACCCTGGATGTGTCATACATATTGTATTTTAATCTTTTTTAAATTCTATGATAGATCACAAGAATTATTCTGATCAAGATTTTACTGGATTGAGATATAGTATTGCATTAACTCTTGTAATCCGAAGGGGTCAATCCCATCTTGACTCACACACCAACTTCACAAGTACTTGACTGTACCCAATAGCCTTCTATCACTGTATTAGAAATACAGATAGTCCAACACTAAAGCACAATGAGTTACTTGCAAGTCACCATGGTGATCTCAAGTCGAAAAGATGCTTATGTCCATATCCTTCATGAGCTACCCTCAACAGTAGAGCGCTCTGTAGGTGAGTCACTGTTCGTGATAATGTACTCCTACATCTCACTTGTATGCTATACCAGTGTCTCCACACTCTTTGATTAAGAGGACAACCAACTCATATAACACACAATGACCTATACTTGACAAATATTGTTGTTCTTATTAATAACATATTATTTGATCACGAATAAATTTAAAAACTATTCGATAAATCTTTCTTTAATGATTATATTATAGTTCTAAGGACTTCATCATAATACAAGAGTTTAAAGGAAGATGCACATTTATGATGAACTTACCAAAAATAACTTTTATTCATTAATAATTCATATATAAATGTCAAAGAATACAATCATCTACAGATAGACAATTGGCTTTAGGACACATTTTTCAACACTTTAGTGTGGCCACATCGAAAGGGCTCATATAAGTTTGGAGGGACTCTCCTTCCTTCTGCTTGATGTTGACTAAAGAGTTCGACCTACGATACTGCCTCCTAGTGCTAACAAATTGCATCATGAATGATCAACTGAGTTGCTTGAAGGAATGGATAGAGTTCGGCTTCAAACTCAAATACCAAGTACCATGCTACTTTCCATAAGGTAGAAGGAAAAGCTCATCACAGAATTCCATTTGTGGCACGATATAAAAACATTAAAACTTTAAAGCTCTCCCAATGATTTATAGGGTCGGTTGATCCATCATATGTCTCTAACTATGGTATTTGAAGTGAGGGGTGAGTGGCTCCTGTATGATCTTTTCGCTGAAAGGTAGGTCGATGTTGAAATCAAGCTCGCCATCTTGAATCGACGGTTGGTTGCATGGGGCTTCAATCTATTGGATCATCTCTTGAAGCTTGTGGTCCAAGTCAGCATCCCAAGTGGTGTAGGCCTCCAAATGTCAAGGTGGAGACCATCAATGAGACCGGCATGCAATGGAGTCTTTCCTAGATTGTGGGTTTGGATGTCTCTTTTTCCATATAGGGCTTCTAGGTCAGTTGTGCCGACTTTGCCTTTCCCATTCTGGACTGCATAAAGGAGGCTGAGGCGGCACCGATCAAGGCCCTTCACTAGGTGCCTCGTTGACCTGCAGCATCGCTTGCACGATGATGGCCAGGGCTTGCATTTAGTGTACAAGTGAGTAGAGTTAATTAGGATCTACCCCACAGCCAGTTGGGAGGGTAGAGATAGCACCTATATTTGTTGCAAGGGTGCCTGTGAGTTCGCAAAGGCTACAGCAGCCCTTAAAGTGGTGGCGTTGGAGCGGCATGAGATGAGACCCCCTTGCATGGTGCCACAAAGATTGGATATCTATTTCTTTCTCCTTTTTGTGAATGAATCTGAGCCCTTCCTCTAGCATCAATCTATTGCTATTAGTTTTCTAACTGACATCGGATCTACTGGAGAAGAGATGTAGGCTAACGCACGGCAGCAGTGTCTTAATCTGCGAAACAAGTTCTTTACTGAAGTTGGTTTCAGTGGAGACCCTCTGATGCTCAAGTCAGAAAATTAGAAAACAAAAAGAAGAAGCATGCTGTAAGGAGAAAAGTAATTGCATACTTCGAGGGACTCTCTTGGCCCTTTATTTATAGATGAGGACGGAAGTGCTATGTAGAATCTGAATCAGATTATTAGCTTTATCTTATTGGATGAGATATATTTGTTACACCATGTCTTATCTAGAGAAATACGTCACTATCTCTCTTCCTTATCTGCTTAAAGCAAGTTGTCTCATGGATCGCGAAGCTTCCTTGGCCTAGCGTAAATCAAGAAATGATATTACACAAACCTTTCCTATTATGGTTTGGTTTGGTCAATCTTGAAAATATCTTGGATTAGCTGGCATCAGTACTAATCGAGGTTCCTCAAGTCTCGGATTCAGTCGAGGGAAGAATTTCCTCTCCATATCAAGAATCATTCTCCATCAACTCATAATGGATGTCTAAATCAAGGCTTAAGCAGATTTTAAACAGCATCATCGTCGATACGGGCTGGAAGATCTCAGCTATTGATGGACAAATGATGACGATCGTGATGAATTATTGAATTATAAGAACGCCAAAAGCCTTAGGAGGGAATGGAGACGTCAACCTTGTCCCCCACCACTTGACCCACGATGTTCATGCCGTGGCTCTGGTGGATAAGGCCCACGCCATTCTGTAATCCATTATATATCCTGTTAAAATAATTCCATACTCGATGATGACTAATATAACGACAAAAGTTTTTTCTTAAAAAAAAAAAAACTATTGATTGGGCTTTAGCTTTCCCTCGTTCCGGGTTTGAAGCTTGCAAGGAAGTAAGTAGGAAAGTTTGGATGTCCCGCATGGTACGGATAATTTATATAATACTTACTATTAAATTAGGAGGGGTTAAGTTTGCTTTTTCAACTAACTCTAATCATAATTGAATCCTGTCTCTTTATCCAAGTGGCAAAGAGTAATTCTATATGAGGAAATGTTGGGTTATAACTCATGGAGAAATATTCACAGAATTCTACAATGGAGGGTTGAAATTCCCAATCCTGATTTTACATTTTCACAATAAATTTTTTATTCCCTAAATTTTAGGCCAGGTATATTATCCATGAATACCATCCTGGTATGCTTGTACAATGGTGTGATAGAGTTTGATACAGGAATCCAAATTGTTTTTTTCTTTTCCAAGGAGGGGATACCACCATTAAATATTAATCATATAAATTTGTTCGCCCAAAAAAATGCATAAAATTTTGTACAAGCTATATATAAAAACTATTTAACGCAAATTTTTGATAATATTTAAATATATGCAAATTTTCAATTATCGGTTCTAGGATTGTGACTCCAACTTATAAGCCCGGTATGTATGTATGTATGTATGTATGTTTGTATGTATGTATAAACACTAAATAAGTTATGGGGATGCTCACTTAGCTCATATGCTATAGATGCCATTATAATTTTATAGCAGCTGTTTTATCCTAAGGTTTTGATACTAGGATCCTATGTTTGCTAATTGTGCAATCTAATAACAACTTATATGATTTTATTTTTATAATTTCTTTAATACTTTGAGTCATGCTCGAGATCTCCCATATTATTGTCATAGATCATAGTAAAGCCCAAAATTAATTATTCTAAAATAGAATACAGTTATCATAATAATTATTATTAAATTTTTTAGACTGTAGGCCTTGGTGTAATCACAATATTGCTTTAATGCAATCCGAGTGTCATACAATGCCTCACGGTGGTTAGAGTCTAATGCACTAGAACATTACTTGTAAAATTTTGTACCAAAACATCGCCACTTGTTTAAACTCTTCAAAGTTAATAACAGTTCTAAAAATTATTGTTATAAATTATTAAGCATTAACCAATTTCTTTTAAAATAATGTAATACCAGAAAATCATGTAAACATTAACACACATGATGATGCGACAATTACCTTCGTGCTGTCACATTTACCTATGATTTGTATAATGGAAGAGAAAGCTTGCCTGACTATTGTATAACACGATTGCGTGCGATCTTGGAACACTTCATTTAACAATTTAATTAATCCTACCAAGTATCAGTTTTTATCACCTCCTTGTTGACAGGTTCCATGTAGCACTAGGAAACCGGTACTGTACGGGGGGAGGTAGTGTTATTCCAGCTTGTGCACCATTTTCGAATGGCCCATGATTAGCAGCCAGGGGCTGTTTAACTTTTATGTACTTTAGTAGCACACCGAGCGGTGACGGAAACAGGGTATCTTTAGAAGTTTTCAAACTAAAACTAAGAAAAGGACCTGTGAATGGAACTGACTTGGTAATTACTTGTGTCCTGGAGATGCACCACCTTGATGTTACCTTCTCATAAACTGTTCAAAGAAAGAGCTCACCATGTTGTTCCATCCAAATTCCACCAGACCTTCCATCCTCTGTTGGTCTTGGATGCATTTTCCTAGAAAATAAAGATTGAAAACGAAGTAAGATTAAAACATAAAAAAGTGCTGTGTTCTTATTAACTTGAGGGAAAGAAAACGATTATTACATTAATATAATGACTTCTTGATTTTTTTCTTCCATCGATGATGGTTGTAATGGGATCATCAAAGCTTCCACATGGTCCTTCCACCACGTTGTGAGGGAGTTGGTGATGGTTGATGAGAGACATGTGGATCCCCACACGAGCATCATTCAGGGGTCTTTCCAACAACACCCTTTAAACTTGTTTGACTTTTGATCACATCCTTCCATGATATGAGATTAGGTGTGGGGTTTGGATTGGCTTGCTGGGGACCAGCTCATAAAGATAGATAATGTTCCAGAGCATGTAGATTTTTTCTATCAAGGTTATGATCTGGGCCATCAATGCATGTGAAGTTTCTTTTGCTTTTAACATACATGTGTATGTAACCAAATGGAAATTGATGAGATGATTCGAGTATAGCAAAACAAACAGTACATCTAGTATTTATCCCTTTGCTAGTGTCTAGAAGATAACAATAACTTGAATTCAAAGTGTTGATGTATAGATGTGTTTTTGTCTTCTAAATTAGAAATGGCTTTGTGGAACTCCAAAATATTATGTTCGGCACACAACTCTCCTTAGCCTAAATCAGGATGTTGTGCTGCAACAAGAAGGTCAACTTGTTCTTTTCTTCTTCTTTTTTTTTTTTTAGAAAAAATAAAAAATTCAAGTCTCCTTCTTACTTCACTAAGCAAATGGAGGTCACGTAACTAGAGTCAAGTTAGCGGCAACCTTCAATGCTTGAGAATACTTCATAATTCACAACAGATGTCAACTAAAATATTACAGTAAAACAGTAACATTGGTGCACTACCAGCACTTGACATGATACGTGAAGCCCTAAAGCCCCAAGTTAATTCAAGATATGCTTGTGCTGTATAACACGAGTCAAATGGATTACTCTCCTATTCTCTCTCTCTCTCTCGTGGGGGAGTGGGGGAGGGGAATGGGGATCCACTTCTCTATCATAAATCCCCTACATACCCTAGTGTTGCGGCCAATCCCCTCATCGTCTGATCATCAGGAACGAGCGCTTACAAAAGAAGTCCGCACTGACTGGAGGTGACTCCGGTGGGGACCCTCCGACGGTCAAGTCAGAGAGAGACTAGGCAACAGCGAAAAATCAGAGGCCCAGTCCGAGAGGGCTCGGGTAAGCTTGGGAGCTGAAGGGAGCGTCAGAGAGAGCTTACCAAGACTGTTGCCTTACCCTTTTTTATTATAGAACGCGGCGTGGTCCCGCCATTAATGGTGCAGACAACTGGGGAGTTGTCAAATCGTCGGGAGCTGTCAAATCACCATGGGCTGTCAAATCGCCGTGGGTTGTCAGAATCAACCCATGTCCTTAGCAGGACAATGCTCCAGGGCGGTCATACAGCATGTCCTTGATAGGACAGCAGCCCATAGCGGTTGTACGACATTTGGGAGGGCTGGCCGACCATACGTTGGTATTCGACTGCCGGGATATCGGGTGATGACCCGGAGGCACCGTCGGCTGGTCTGGTGTCTTGCTTAAGTCAGACGTCGGCTGCCACCCCTGACAATGAGACGGTAATATGGGTTCGGCCACTCGGTCGGTCGGGAACAGTATGGGTCGGTTCGGCCGACACACCTTCGGTCGGATATTGTCGGCAACCGTCTGTCGGGGTCGTCGGTCGGTATATCCCAACAGTTGCCCCCCCACTCCTGAGTCCGATGTCGTGTTGGCTCATGTGAACACGTGGGCGACGGCTTCGAGCGAAAGGAGTGGTTTTCCGTCACGTCTTTGTAGAAAAATTCAGTACAGGGGTAAAATGGTAATTTTAAAACTTTTTCAAAATTATGATTTTACAATGAAAAAATATTAATTAATCTAATTAATTAATATAAATTTATCCTACACTAGGATCTAAATATGATATATAGCATGCATGCATTTAAATTTAAAATTCAAATTCGAACAGTAAACACGTTACTGTAATGTGTTCAGAACACAATACCTTTGTGCGGATAGTAGATCGTCACAATCTGATCACCATCGCAAAAGTCTGATCATCGCGATGCAGCCACACAGCGTGTCTGGCCTCTGCAAATCATCCACACAAAATTTTCAGTCTGATCGACTCCTCACGAGTGCTAGCTCGTTGTAGAGCCCTTTTGATGATCGATGCAGATCGAACTCCTTCGATCGATGTCTGTCGATTGTTCGGATGCTCCAGATCGTCAACAGACATGCTTGAGTGGATGTTGAAGATCTTTCTGAGATTTTGTGGACTCACGACACTCGTAGCTCACTTTCTCACTTCCCGAACCCCAGGGTAAAACTCTAGAGAACTCACCGAAAATCTTGCACCCACTTTTCTTTCTTTTCTTTCTTTTTTTCTTGGAAGGATATGGACTTCCTTCTCACACACAAGACTTCTCACGCCCCAGAATTTTTCTTCAAAAATCTTCTTCTTATTGCACGCCCCACTTTTCTCCTCCTTTTATAACAACGTCAAACGTCTTATCCAAAAGAAAGGATAAAGATGAGTAATTGCACATTTGAATTCAAATCAAATTTTGAATTCAAATGAACACCAACTCATCCCTTATCCACTAAAGGCGTGAAGCGTAGCTTAAATTATGCATGGAGTGATTTCATGATAAACTTTTTCTCATGTAATAAATGGGGCGTAAAAAAAGAGATAAGGTGCAAAGATTGATTGCCCATTCAAATTCAAACTTAATTTTGAATTTGAATAGCCAACCAATCATCCTTATCCATTCATTTGGCACATTAAAGTGGGGTGTGGAGAAGGGCTTGGCGTAAGAAAAAATTCATGAGAAGTTCCTTCTCATGAATTCAAATGGGAGCAATGGAAGTGAGGTGGCGCATGGAGATTGGGTCAAGGTGGTTTAATTATTTAAACCAACCTAATTGAACCAAATAAGTTAGGTCCAATTAGACTAATTTAAATCTAACTTAATTAGACTTAATTAGGCTCAATAAAATCTTAATCAAATCAAGAATTGACTAAGCCCAACCCCTGATCAAATCAGGGACTAAACCATCTCAACGATTAGGTCAACTCTTAACCTAATCGGGTCAAACCCAACTGAATCCAATTCAATTGGACTTGATCCAAAAATAATTACTCAATCAAATTGAGTTAATTAGCGATCAAATCATTAATTAAACCTCTCATAAATACTGAGTCCAAATCCGATAGACAATCAGGCATCAGAATTCATTGATATGTAATCCTGATCGAAAAATCCCAACCAGTGGGACTCTTGACCCCGGTACCCATAATGTGTGGAACTCGTGATCAGAGAATCCTGATTCTCGATCACTGAGTCTCAAACATGTAGGATTCTACATCAGCCACCAGATCAGATAGAAATCTCTAATGTGTGTGACCCCACAGGTTCGAACCTAAGCTGGTAGCATAGGAACCAATTCCTGTACTAATCGAAGTGACCATCTAACAATGGTACCCGACGTCCGGATAGGTCGAAGAGTCGCAATCGCAATACTCAGAACCTACATGAATATGGTTACTGTATAATTCATCCTTTTGACCCCTGTGTTTAGGATGACTCAAGGTTAAACTGTCAACCCTGATCAAATCATCCGAATCACGCTCAACTCAAACAGTCCTGTGACTCCTCACAAGGACTACCCTGACCAAGATTTTGCTAAATTGAAATACGACTGTACACAGCTTTTAAACTGGAGTGGCCAATCTCATCTTGACACACGCACCAACAAGTCAAGTACTTGACTACACCCAGCAGCCTTCCATCACTGAATTAAAAATTCAGGTAGTCCAATGCCTAAGTGTAGTGAGTTGCTTGCAAGTCACCGTGACGGTCTCAGGTCGGAGAGATATTTATACCCATATTCCATCGGAGCAAATCTTGACAGCAGAAATAGCTCCGGAGTTGGTCACGTTCAGTGCAGATATACCCTTACATCTCACCTGTATGCCATACCAGTGTCTCCACACTCATTGGTTAAGAGGACAACCAACCTATATGGCACACAACAACCTATGCTTGATAAACATTATCGTCCTTGGTAACAACGTATCATTTGATCGTGAACAGATTTAAGGACTAAACGACAAATCCTCCTTTGTCGAGTCTAAATAGTCCTAAGGACTTCACCACAACATAGGAGTTCATTAGAAGATGAAACATTTTGTGATGAAAAATATCAAAATAATTTTTTATTAATTCATAATTCATGTACAAATATAAAAATGAGCACAACCGTCAATAGACTGACGATTGACTTTGGGACACTATTCCCAACAATCTCTCACTTGGCCTAAAGCCAATCGGTGCAGTATCTAATACACATCTTCGACTTGTAGTTGTCGAACTCCTTCACCGCAATGGCTTTAGTGAATGGGTCAGCCAGGTTTTTCTTTCCGTCGATCTTCTGAAGATCGACGTCATCTTGATCCACAATTTCCCGGATGAGATGGTAGCGGCACAGAATATGCTTCGTCTGCTGGTGTGCCTTTGGTTCCTTCGCCTGAGTAATGGCTCCAGAGCTGTCACAGTAGAGCAGAACTGGACCAACAAGGGAGAGTGCTACTCCGAACTTGGTGATGAATTTCTTCAGCCATACCGCTTCTTTGGCAGCATCTGATGCAGCAACATACTCCACCTCGCATACTGAATCAGCCACTGTGTGCTGCTTGAAACTCTTCCAGCAGATAGCCCCACCATAAAGGATAAAAATAAATCCCGACACACTTTTGCTGTCATCGTGATCAGACTGGAAACAAGAGTCTGTAAACCCTATAAGTCTCAAGTTCGATTCACCATAAACAAGCCACTGGTCCTTAGTATTTCTTAAATACTTCAGGATGGTTTTAACAACCTTCCAGTGATTCTCTCCTGGATCAGATTGGTATCTACTCACTACCCCTAGTGAGTATGCCACATCTGGTCGTGTACATATCATGGCATACATGATAGATCCCACTACAGAAGCATATGGAATCCTACCCATACGCTCTCTCTCTTGAGGTGTTATCGGACAATCCCTCTTCGAGAGAGAAATTCCATGGCCTATCGGAAGATAGCCTTTTTTGGAATTCTCCATGCTGAACCTCTTCAGCATAGTATCAATGTACGTGGACTGAGATAAACCAAGCAACCTTTTAGATCTATCTCTATAGATCCTTATCCCTAGGATATAGGAAGCTTCTCCCAGATCCTTCATGGAGAACTGTGACGACAGCCAAATCTTTATTCCCTGTAATGCAGGGACATCATTCCCGATTAAGAGAATGTCATCCACATACAATACAAGAAATACTACTACTGGACCATTAGCCCACTTATAAATGCATGGCTCTTCTCCATTCTTAACGAAGCCATACGTCTTGATCGTCTTATCAAAACGTATGTTCCAACTCCGTGATGCCTGCTTAAGTCCATAAATGGATCTCTGTAGCCTGCACACCTTAGACTCATCTGTGGATGTGAATCCTTCAGGTTGTATCATATACACCTCTTCATCCAGCTCTCCATTTAGGAAAGCTGTCGTCACATCCATCTACCAGATTTCATAGTCCAGATGGGCAGCTATTGCAAGCATAATCCGAATGGATTTGAGCATTGCCACAGGAGAAAACGTCTCGTCATAGTCTATACCATAACATTAACGATATCTCTTGGCAACCAGACGGGCTTTATAGGTTTCCACCTTTCCATCTGCGCCTCTCTTCCTCTTGAAGACCCACTTACACCCTATGGGTTTTACTTCTTTGGGTGGGTCAACCAATGTCCACACATCGTTGACCTTCATGGACTCCATTTCGGATTTCATGGCCTCTAGCCATTTCTCAGAGTCAGGTCTCTGCATTGCATCCATGTAGGTGATTGGATCCTCATCGTTTTCATCAAGTTTGATAGGATCGTCGTTCCGGACCAAAAAACCATAGTATCTGTCCGGTTGACTTGGTACTCTACCAGATCGCCTTAAGGGTGCTTGAACAATGGGCTCCGGATCTGATCTAATCAAATTCGGTTCAGGTTCAGCAACTTGTATCGATTTTTTCACCTGTCGAACTTCGTCAAGTTCGACCTTAGAGGCAACAGTCCCTTCACCAAGGAACTCCTTTTCCAAAAAGATTGCCTTAAGATTGACAAACACTTTTTGCTCATCAGCTAGGTAGAAGTAATACCCTTTGGTCTCTTTTGCGTACCCTATAAAATTATACTTGTCAGATCTAGGTCCTAGCTTGTCCGTATTTAAACGTTTAACATAAGCCGGACACCCCCAAACCCTAAGGTGCGAGAGTACTGGCTTACGTCCTATCCATATCTCATATGGCGTTTTAGTTACAGACTTACTCGGAACTCTATTTAGAAGGTAACAAGCCGATTTGAGTGCATATCCCCATAGAGAGATCGGCAGACCAGCAAACCCCATCATGGATCGAACCATGTCCAACAAAGTTCGATTCCTCCTTTCAGACACACCATTATGCTGTGGTGTTCCAGGAGGTGTCCACTGAGAGAGAATCCCATTCTCCCCAAGATATGTCAGAAAATTATTGGAAAGGTATTCACCTCCTCGATCAGATCGAAGAATTTTAATACACTTTTCAGTTTATTTTTCTACTTCATTTCGGAATAGTTTGAACATTTCAAATGACTCCGACTTATGCTTCATTAAATAGACATACCCATACCTCGATAGGTCATCTGTGAAGGTTATGAAGTAGAAATATCCCCCTCTTGCACTTGAGCTCATGGGTCCACATACATCAGAATGTACCAAACCCAAGAGTTCACTGGCTTGCTCACCTTTTCCAGTAAAAGGTGATTTGGTCATTTTACCAAGAAGACAGGACTCACAGGTTGGAAGTGATTCACAATCACTTACTTCAAGAATTCCTTCTTGAGCCAACCTGTTTATCCTGTTCTTATTGATATGACCTAGCCTACAGTGCCAAAGGTAGACTTCTGACACATTATCTATTCTAGGGCGTTTACCGGAGGTTTGAACCATATTAACAGGTTGTGATAGAAAGTAAATTCCATTATTAAGTTATCCAACAAACATTGTAACACCATTCAAAATGATATTGCAAACATTTTCTTTTATTAAAAATTGATAACCGTTCATGGCCAAAAGGCCTATTTAATAAAAAGCTTGGACAATAGTGACATTCACTCAGAATTACATTTCGAGAATTGATTACAAGGTTTATGATTCCTAATGCTAGAACTGAAACTTTGCTTCCATCTCCAACGTTCAGGAATCTCTCGCCTTCATCAAATCTCCTACTGACCTGTAGACCCTGCATCGAATTGCAAATATGATAAGGGCTTCCGGTATCCAATACCCAGGCAATATTATCACAAATGGAAAAGTTACAAGGTGTTATCATATAAGTACCTTGCTTTTTCTTCGATCTATTTGGGTCCAGAGAAGCAATGTATAGAGGATAGTTTCTCTTCCAGTGCCCCTGCTTCTTGCAAAAGAAGCACTCCGCCTGGTTCTGGTCGGGCTTGCGCTTCTTGGTCGACCCTGTGCAGACGTCCCAGCATGCAGCTGCACCTTCTTATTCTTCTTCTTCTTATTCTTCTTCTTCCCTTTCTTAAAGGATCGACGATCAGAAGAAGACCCTCCCACAACATTCACCGACTCCTTATGGAGCTGGTGATCCTTCTCAAAGTTCTGCAGCAACCCCAACAAACCGTGGTAGTTCACTGCAGGCTTTGTCATCTGAAAATGAGTAAGAAAGGGGAGGAAGAACTTGGACAGAGAATTAAGGATCGCATCCTTACCGAGCTGCTCGTGCAGGGGAAAGCCCAGTTTACTTAGGCGCTCAATCATTTCGATCATGTACAGTATATGATCAGTGACTGAGGCTCCATCCCTCATCCGAGCATTGAAAATGGCACAACTAATTTTGTACCTTTCAACATCATCAGGCGTGCCAAAAAAGTCGTTCAACATTTGAAGCATCTCCTGTAGTTGGGCGTTCTCGAACCTGCGGCTGAACTCATCATTCATTGCCGCCAGCATAATACACCGGACGGTGGTGCGATCGTTGAGCCACTTCTTGTAAGTGTCTCGGACCGTCCCTCTAACATTCGGGGCTAGCTCCTCAGGTGCCGGATCCGTTACTACATAAAGGTTTCGTTCGTGCTCAAGGATGATTTTTAATTTTCAATACCAGCTATCGAAATTAGGTCCCATAAGCTTGTCATTATCTAATAATGACCGGAGGGACAGGGTAGTGGCCATAGCTGCATAAAGAAAAATCAAACCTTTATTAGTACATAAATTATAAATACTAAAGACTTGGACTTTAGTCTAAAATTTCTCTCAGTATTTTTACGAACTAGTAGCCTCAACCTCCAATTCGAAGAATTACTTTAATTCCTTAGTGGGTATTAGAATCCACACAGACTACACATGAGCCCAACTTTGGTTGGTCAACCCATGTGCATTTATGGGTAGGTTCATAACCAGTTGTTTCTCTAAATAACTTCTAGTAATTGATTTTGCCCCAGAACCTAATCAGTAGGCTTTGGCCTCCACTGAAAAGATCTGGTTAGGTCCAACCATTAACATGATTTGATTTGGTGAATCGGACCAATAAATGATCAGGCCCGACTTTGACCGGCCAACCTGACCACCATCAGAAAGACTCAAACCAAATTATCATATTATGAATGATAATTCTATTAGTCAATAAGCATCAGGCCTTTGGGCCTCCAATGATTATTAAACTAATGGACTCATTATCACTCACTTAATGGGAGGCTATGACTTAGTTATCAATATAACTTAATCATTTTTAGGGACCTAATAATTTTTCAGAATTTTATTAAAGGATAGAAGATATCCAACCAATTTCAATCCTCCCACTGACTTCACCAAGTCAGATTAAAAAGGATTTAATTAAAGCTGGCATTAGAAGCACCTAAATCAATCAAACTGATTTACCTAATGACATGGGTGAGCCCTAATCACCAAGTGATCTAATCAAAACCTAATTCACCAGGTTGGCTAGGTAAGTGAGATCAGTGGTGGGGATAAGCCATTAACTCGTAGAAATCAAATCACTGTGAGTAGCTCCCGCTTAAAAACCACTGGTCAAAATGCCAAACTTACCTTAGACACCAATCGGTTCATTAGTTTTAATTTGATCAACTTATTAAATAGGGTTCCACCGTGTAGCCATGAATTAAGTCCATCTTGATCTAGTTAAAGACATGGACCCATTCAACTACAACTATTGGAGTTGAGTCTAGAGTATCCTTGACGTAATCTAATTCAACTTTTGATTAGATTTGACCAATTACTCTAATTTAGTCCATTTCTTTAAGCTAACCTTAGGTCTAATCTAATTATGGACCTAATCCATCTAACCCATTGATCCACAAGTTTATACAATTATCTTAGGTCTTAATTCACAATTCTAGACCTACTAGACAATACTTAATTCTTTTAATTAAGTATTTGGGCTGATGGGTCAGGGTTTGGCATTTCGAAAATAATTTTCAAATTTGAAAGGTTTTATTTTCTGTTCACCAAATATGTTGACTCATTTCACAAATAGATCAGCACATTTCATAAATAGCAATCCTATTGCTAATTACATAACAGAAAATAACTCAATCAAAATAAATCATGAATATTCCTTTAGATCTAATCTAACACATTCATGATAAATTTCACAATTGAACCTTTACAATTAATTCCTTTCGCTGCTTCATCTGCATGGAATATAATTGCAGCGGCACCCCTACCGCCATAGGAGACCCCATCGAATGGGAGGAGAGGGCCTTTAAACCCTGCTTTTCTCCTATGACTGGACGGCCATGGCAACCAACCCAATTCGATTACTTGCTACTTGGATCAAATATATCTAAATATATCAATTTCAAAATTTAAATTTTAAATTTTAAATTTTAAATTTTAAATTTTAAATTTTAAATTTCAAACAAATTTTAAATTTTAAATTTTTGAATTTCAAATTTTAAATTTGAAATTTTAAATTTGAAATTTTAACCAAATTTTAAATTTTGAATTTCAAATTTTTGAATTTTGAATTTTGAACAACTTTCAAAATTTAAATTTTAAATTTTAAATTTTAAATTTAAACTTTTAGATTACAACTTAATCTATGCATGTAAATATATATATCATATCTAAGAACCCGCTCTGATACCATTTGTGAAAAAATTCAGTGCAGGGGTAAAATGATAATTTTAAAACTTTTTCAAAATTATGATTTTACAGAAAAAAAATATTAATTAATCTAATTAATTAATATAAATTTATCCTACACTAGGATCTAAATATGATATATAGCATGCATGCATTTAAATTTGAAATTCAAATTCGAACAGTAAACACTTTACTGTAATGTGTTCAGAACACAATACTTTTGTGCGAGTAGTAGATCGCTGCAATCTGATCACCGTCGGAAGAGTCTGATTATCATGATACAGCCACACAGTGTATCTGATCTCTGTGGATCGTCCACATGAAGTTTTCGATCTGATCGACTCCTCACGAGTGCTAGCTCGTTGTAGAGCCCTTTTGACGGTCGATACTGATCGAACTCCTTCGATCGATGTCTGTCGATGCTTTGGATGCTCCAGATTGCCAACAGACGTGCTTGAGAGGATGTTGAAGATCTCTCTGAGATTTTGTGAGCTCACAACACTCGTAGCTCACTTTCTCACTTTCCGAACCCCAGACTAAAACTCTAGGGAACTCACCGGAAACCTTGCACCCACTTTCCTTTCTTTTCTTTCTTTTTCTCTTGGAAGGATATGGACTTCTTTCTCATGCACAAGACTTCTCACGCCCTAGAATTTTTCTTCAAAAATCTTTTTCTTATTGCACGCCCCACTTTTCTTCTCCTTTTATAACAACGTCAAACGTCTTATCCAAAAGAAAGGATAAAGATGAGTAATTGCACATTTGAATTCAAATCAAATTTTGAATTCAAATGAATACCAACTCATCCCTTATCCACTAAAGGCGTGAGCATGGCTTAAATTGTGCATGGAGTGATTTCATAAGAAACTTTTTCTCATGTAATAAATGAGGCGTAAAAAAAGGGATAAGGTGCAAAGATTGATTGCCCATTCAAATTCAAACTTAATTTTGAATTTGAATGGCCAACTAATCATCCTTATCCATTCATTTGGCACATTAAAGTGGGATGTGGAGAAGGGCTTGGCGTAAGGAAAAAATTCATGAGAAGTTCCTTCTCATGAATTCAAATGGGAGCAATGGAAGTGAGGTGGCGCATGGAGATTGGGTCAAGGTGGTTTAATTATTTAAACCAACCTAATTGAACCAAATAAGTTAGGTCCAATTAGACTAATTTAAATCTAACTTAATTAGACTTAATTAGGCTCAATAAAATCTTAATCAAATCAAAAATTGACTAAGCCCAACCCCTGATCAAATCAGGGACTAAACCATCTCGATGATTAGGTCAACTCTTAATCTAATCAGATCAAACCCAACTGAATCCAATTCAATTGGACTTGATCCAAAAATAATTACTCAATCAAATTGAGTTAATTAACGATCAAATTACTAATTAAACCTCTCATAAATACTGAGTCCAAATTCGATGGACAATCAGGCATCAGAATTCATCGATATGTAATCCTGATCGAAAAATCCCAACCAGTGGGACTCTTGACTCCGGTACCCACAATGTGTGGAACTCATGATCAGAGAATCCTGATTCTCGATCACTGAGTCTCAAACATGTGGGATTCTACATCAGCCACCAGATCAGATAGGAACCTCTAATGTGTGTGACCCCGCAGGTTCGAACCTAAGTCGGTAGTATAGGAACCAATTTCTGTACTAATCGAAGTGACCATCTAGCAATGGTACACAATGTCTGGATAGGTCGAAGAGTCACAATCGTAACACTCAGAACCTACATGAATATGGTTACTGTATAATTCATCCTTTTGACCCCTGTGTTTAGGACGACTCAGGGTTAAACTGTCAACCCTGATCAGATCATCCGAATCGTGCTCAACTCAAACAGTCCTGTGACTCCTCACAAGGACTACCCTGGCCAAGATTTTGCTAAATTGAAACACGACTGTACACAGCTCCTAAACTGGAGTGGTCAATCCCATCTTGACACACGCACCGACAAGTCAAGTAGTTGACTACACCCAGCAGCCTTCCGTCACTGAATTAAAAATTCAGGTAGTCCAGTGCCTAAGTGTAGTGAGTTGCTTGTAAGTCACCGTGGTGGTCTCAGGTCGGAGGGATATTTATACCCATATTCCATCGGAGCAAATCTTGACAGCAGAAATAGCTCCAGAGTCGGTCACGTTCAGTGCAGAAGTACCCTTACATCTCACCTGTATGCCATTCCAGTGTCTCCACACTCATTGGTTAAGAGGACAACCAACCTATATGGCACACAACGACCTATGCTTGATAAACGTTGTCGTCCTTGGTAACAACGTATCATTTGGTCGCGAACAGATTTAAGGACTAAATGACAAATCCTCCTTTGTCGAGTCTAAATAGTCCTAAGGACTTCACCACAACATAGGAGTTCATTAGAAGATGAAATATTTTGTGATGAAAAATATCAAAATAATTTTTTATTAATTCATAATTCATGTACAAATACAAAAATGAGCACAACCATCAACAGGCTGACGATTGGCTTTGGGACACTATTCCCAACAGTCTTGCCCCGACTCTGGAGATCGTATCAACGAACGATCCGATGTCGGTCGTCTCGACAGTAGGTTGAGCATGCACGTCGGGTCGAAGGTCGGCCAACCTCCGAATGTTGCTCGTCAACACGATCATTCTGCAGAGTCTGATAGTCGAGTAGCGTCCGACGTATTCGGATAGGATAACGATGGCAAGTCGAATATCCATTGTCCGACCTTTGATCGGACGTGCACGTCGGGACGTATGATAAATGGTGGCAAGTCGAATATCCTTCGATCGATCGTGATCGGGTCGGTATGTCGCAAGTCGAATATCTATTGACGTAGCATGTCGAGTCGTATGATAGATGGTGGCAAGGCGAATATCCTTCGATCGGTCGTGATCGGGTCGGTATGTCGCAAGTCAAATATCCGTTGACGTAGCATGTCGAGTCGTATGATAGACGGTGGCAAGCCGAATATATTTCAACCGATCGTGACCAGGTCAGTATGTCGCAAGTCGAATATCCGTTGACGTAGCATGTCGAGTCGTATGATAGATGGTGGCAAGCCGAATATCCTTCGACCGGTCGTGACCGGATCGGTATGTCGCAAATCGAACTGCGGTCATCTTGGCATTTTGCCGCTCTTAGTCAAAGCTAAGTCGGCAAGTTAGCCAGCTGCGTTGGTCGAGGCCTTTTTCCCTCAGAGGTATAGGCCGTCGATTCGACGATCGGCGATCGAGCCATAAATTCGACGATCGACGATCGAGCCACGTTGGTCGGCAATCGAGCCGTTGGTTCGACGATCGACGATCGAGCTGCATTGGTCGAGGCCCTTTTGCCTTCAGAGGCTAAGGCCATCGGTTCGGCGATCGGTGATCGAGCTGTTGATTCGGCGATCAATGATCGAACCGTGTTGGTCGAGGCCTTTTTGCCTTCAGAGGTCGAGGCCGTCGGTTCGGTGATCAATGATCGAGCCATTGATTCGGCGATCGGCGATCGAGCCATGTTCGTCGAGGCCCCTTTTGCCTTCAGAGGCCGAGGCCGTCGGTTTGACGATCGATGATCGAGCCGTTGATTCGGTGATCGACGATCGAGCTATGTTGGTCGAGGCCCCTTTTGCCTTCAGAGGTCGAGGCCGTCGGTTCGGCGATCGATGATCGAGCCATTGATTCGACGATCGACGATCGAGCCGTGTTGGTCGAGGTCTTTTTGCCTTCAAAGGCTGAGGCTGTCGGTTCGGCGATCGACGATCGAACCGTTGATTCGACGATCGACGATCGAGCCATGTTGGTCGAGGCCCCTTTTAGCTTCAGAGGTCGAGGCCGTCGGTTCGACGATCGACGATCGAGTCGTTGATTCGGCGATCGACGATCGAGCCGTGTTGGTCGAGGCCCTTTTTGCCTTCAGAGGCCAAGGCCGTCGGTTCGGCGATCAGTGATCGAGCCGTGTTGGTCGAGGCCTTTTTGCCTTCAGAGGTCGAGGCTGTCGGTTCGGCGATCGACGATCGAGCTGTTGATTCGATGATCGACGATCGAGCCATGTTGGTCGAGGCCCCTTTTGCCTTCAGAGACCGAGGCCATCGGTTCGGCGATCGATGATCGAGCCATTGATTCGACGATCGATGATCGAGCCGTGTTGGTCGAGGCCTTTTTGCCTTCAGAGGCCGAGGCCGACGATCGAGCCATTGATTCGGCGATCGGCGATCAAGCTGTGTTGGTCGAGGCCCCTTTTGCCTTCAGAGGCCGAGGCCGTCAGTTCGGTGATCGACGATCGAGCCGTTGATTCGACGATCGACGATCGAGCCATGTTGGTCGAGGCTCCTTTTGCCTTCAGAGGCTGAGGCCGTCGGTTCGACGATCAGTGATCGAGCCATTGATTCGGCGATCGACGATCGAGCCGTGTTGGTCGAAGCCTTTTTGCCTTCAGAGGCCGAGGTCGTCGGTTCGACGATCGACGATCGAGCCATTGATTCGGCGAACGACGATCGAGCCATGTTGGTCGAGGCCCCTTTTGCCTTCAGAGGTCGAGGCCATCGTAGATACTCCGCTCCTTCAATCTCTATCAGGATCTGCGCACGAGGAGCGAGGAGAGGGGTGTAGGAGTCATACCTACGATGCGTCGGTCTCGAACTCCATCGTCGGGGCAAGGCCCGTCTATCGGTGGGGCCCGTTGGGTTCAGCAGGAGCCCAATTTTTCTTTCGCTTTTTCTTCTGACCCGTGCCCTCGGTCAAGCACCGATGGAAAGCTCCTTCATCCACGCGCATGTATTTGTACGTGCGCTCCAACAATTCGGCATACGTCTGGGGGAGGATCTTGTCTAAGGAATAGGTGAACCGAGACCCCCTTAGTCCCCTCTTCATGGCCGAGATAGCCACGTCTTCGTTGAGGTCCCGGATCTCAAGTGTGGCCGCATTGAACCGGGCCACAAAGTGTCATAGAGTCTCATTTTCTCCCTGCTCGAGGGAGAAAAAACTGTCTGAGGTTCGCTGCGGCTTCCGGCTAGTGCTAAAATGGGCCACGAAAGAATGTTCGAGCTGTCCGAAGGAGTGGATACTTCCCGAGCGAAGGTCGGAGATCTAGGCCCTGGCAACTTTGCGGAGTGTGGCGGGGAAGCCGATGCAAAGGAGGGCATCAGTTGCCCCTTGGATTGTCATGAGAGCCTTGTAGCTCTCTAGATGGTCGATTGGGTCGGTGAAGCCATCGTAAGGCTCTACATGAGGCATCTTGAACCAACTAGAGATCAGTTCGTCGAGGATAAATTGGGAGAGAGGTTGGGTGGTCCGGAAGTCGACGTCGTTCAAAGACTTCTGGCCATCCGCCTGGAGTTGAGCAAGCCGATGGTCGATTTCTTCGAACCTGCATTCGTAGTCGTTTAATCATCGGTGTTGAGAAACTCCAGGAGTCGATACTCCCGATGAATTTGAGAGTGAGGCGGACGGCGTCCACGGCCGCTTCTCCCTCCTCGCTCGTTCCAGTCGGGAAGGAGAGGGACGTCGAGACCGACGGTCGTCACGCTGTGGCCGCCTCCCCCCTTCTCGGTGGGAGTGGTGAGACGGCTGCTCTTGAGGAGGAGATGGAAGTGGATGCAGGCGTCGGCGGCTGCTTCTGGACGGCGTGGGATGCGCCACCGATTGTTCCACCGACAGTCGTGGCAACTAAGTCGGTCGCTGCTGGAGATTTTTGACCGCATCCGTCAGGACGGTCATTTACCGCACGATCGCCGCGATCTGTGCCTCCGTGGTTACCGTCGGGTGCGGAGAGCTGGGCTCCGCCATGGAGGGTGAAGGAGAGGGCTCTTCTCGACGGGAAGAGCATCTCGCCGACCCGGTAGCTCTCGATCGCTGAGCTCTGATTTTCGTCATCTCGAGAGGTCTCTTCAAGCTTCTGTGGAGCTCGTTGTCTTACCTCTGTCGAGCCCCTTCCTAGCGCGCCAAATCTGTTGCGGTCAATCCCCTCGTCGCCTGATCGCCGGGAACGAGCACCTGCAAAAGAAGTCCGCACTGATCGGAGGTGACTCTGGTGGGGACCCTCCGACGGTCAAGTTAGAGAGAGACTAGGCAACAGCGGAAAATCAAAGGCCCGGCCCGGGAGGGCTCGGGTAAGCTTGGGAGCTAGAGGGTGCGTCAGAGAGAGCTTACCAAGACTGTTGCCTTACCCCTTTTTATAGTAGAACGCGGCGTGGTCCCGCCATTAATGATGCAGACAACTGGGGAGTTGTCAAATCGCCGGGAGCTATCAAATCGCCGTGGGCTGTCAAATCGCCGTGGGTTGTCAGAATCAACTCATGTCCTTGGCAGGACAATGCTCCAGAGCGGTCATACAGCATGTCCTTGACAGAACAGCAGCCCATAGCGGTCGTACGGTATTTGGGAGGACTGGCCGACCATACGTTGGTATTCGGCTGCCGGGACGTCGGGTGATGATCCGGAGGCACCGTCGGCTGGTCTGGTGTCTTGCTTAAGTTGGACGTCGGCTGCCACCCCCGACAGTGAGTCGGTAATATGGATTCGGCCGCTCGATCGGTCGGGAACAGCATGGGTCGGTTCGGCCGACATATCTTTGGTCGGATATTGTCGGTAACCGTCTGTCGGAGTCACCGGTCGGTATATCCCAACACCTAGGTATAAAATATTAGCCGTTTTAAGATCAAAACAACGACTATCTAGCTGTTTTGCAAATTAATATAGTGGCTGTGATATTGCATAGATAACGAAAATTATTGAAACATTTATTATTCATTCAAATAAGATGATGTATCCAAAATGAAATCTTCACGTTGTGTTTGATAATTAACAATAAATTGACGAACTAACAACATTGTCTTTTTCCGTACCATCAATTATTTTGTGTCATAACGAGTCCCATGTATAGCAGCTGATGTTTTATTCCCAAATATCACAAGTCCAGGGCCATTGGGTAAATAACAGCCACCTGGAAGATGATCCATCTTATTGAAAGCTTAACACCACCCGCACATCCGATAAGCTAAGTCTGGTCAATGTCACCCTCATTGTTCGCTTTCGAGTCATCCTCCCAGTGTTGGCTTCCCGTGAGTTCGCTGTTCTTTCCTATTCTTGCTGCTTAAATTCTAAGCAATGACCTGCCACGTCAATGGCAAGGTGGGCCCCTCGCATCTTCTTGGAGTTTGATTAGCATAGTTTTCTATACGTAATGATGATTATACCGCCGGAATCCATGTACATTAAAGAATTTTTTATATATTAAAAAAAATTATATAATTTCTAGTTTTTACCCAAATAAAAGTTAGTTTCTGGTGCCTGTCTCAATGGCCAAATTTACTGTTGTTAGCTCTTAATCCTCGTAGTCCTTTTTCACTCATCTTTATTCTCTGTCAAGCTGTAGTTCCAACTTTTGGATTCTATTTATCCCGTTAGTCCTTGCAGTTCCATGTAATTGACTCTTGTTTGCCTACGTTTAATTGGTTTTTTTGTTCTTTTCTTCTCCAAGGTGGGATTGGAAAGAGAGCAAACCCAATGAGGCAGAGAGAGCCTATGAAACGTGATTGGATCAAAGTTGGAGGGGTGCGCCAACTCTTTTTTTTTATTTAATTGGATTGAGATCTCTCCCAATTGAATCCCATAAGCCCAAAAAACCTATACCTTTTTAGCCTCTATTTAGCCATTCCTGTCGTTCATTTTGAGCTACCACGTCTACCTGCAACACTATTCTATCTGGACACTGCCACCACCCATTCCTCTATTAGAGCACCCCAACCACGTAACTCGGGGGCTGTTTGGATATTACTATGGAATTGGGCCGAAAATTGTATAGAAATCCAGTTTGTGAGTCCATCCATCTTGTATTTTTTAAGAGCCTATCCAAATCCAATTTAGATTCTAGCCTTCAGGTTGCAAAAAAAAAAAGGAAAAGAAAAACTATGGAAGTCATTTTTGCTTCCTATAGGATTTGGGTGGGGTGCTATTTAGTTGATACAGAGTTATACTTAAATAAATGAACCAATCCACAAATCCTACAAGATTTTCAAACTAATCTAGTATAAACATCCAAATAGGTCCTAATTGTGTACAAGATCCTATAGTAGCTGCAACAGGTGGTACAGATATTGATCTAAGGACAGCATCTCTGATCATTGTTGTGGAGGCATCACCAATTTTGAAGGCTACTAGCTCAATGCCTACTTTGAGAGTTGACTTTAAACTAGACAAGCCAGGGCACGTGGGAAGATGGATGGGCTTATCTCTAAATTTGACCCAATCCACAAATCCTACAAGATTTTCAAACTAATCTGGTATAAACATCCAAACAGGTCCTAATTGTGTACAAGATCTTATAGTAGCTGCAACAGGTGGTACAGATATTGATCTAAGGATAGCATCTCTGATCATTGTTGTGGAGGCATCACCAATTTTGAAGACTACTAGCTCAATGCCTACTTTGAGAGTTGACTTTAAACTAGACGAGCCAGGGCATGTGGGAAGATGGATGGGCTTATCTCTAAATTTGACCCAATCCACAAATCCTACAAGATTTTCAAACTAATCTGGTACAAACATCCAAACAGGTCCTAATTGTGTACAAGATCTTATAGTAGCTGCAACAGGTGGTACAGATATTGATCTAAGGATAGCATCTCTGATCATTGTTGTGGAGGCATCACCAATTTTGAAGACTACTAGCTCAATGCCTACTTTGAGAGTTGACTTTAAACTAGACGAGCCAGGGCATGTGGGAAGATGGATGGGCTTATCTCTAAATTTTTATTATTAATATTATACAATCATGTATAATAGTAATTCTATATACTATTGTCATTTATCAAAGTGATTTTCGTAACCATTATCTAGAAATAAAGCAATGCCCGTTATCAAATTATTACAAATTTTATTATTTTTCATGAAGTATTCAATTCTAATCAAACAAATTTTAGGGATTATAAATTTATATTATCGTTATAAATGGTGGTATTCTGTCAACTATGGTCCTTTTGGCTTCCTCTATGCTGGGTTTAGCACACCTCAATATGTTACTAGAGACGCCTGCTCTGTCCGAGTAGTGCAAGTCTCTCAAAATCCCATAAGCAAATGCAAAAAGAAAAAAATAAAATTTAAATAATTGGAAATATAAGAAAATAATTCATTAACTAATTGAAATGATAAATTAGAAATACTAATCAACATATATAGGAAAATAAAAATTTAAAATAGAGCATGGTTAAAATGGAAATTAGAACAAAGATAAAAAATTATAATAGAAATAAAAATAGAACTGAATATGGAATACATAGAAGCTGGATAAACATAGAATTAATGAAAGTTTAATTAATAATGTAAATAAAGTTAAACTAAAAAATAATGGGTAATCTTAAAAATAAAAACATAGGAATAAAAAAAATATTTAATAAATTAACTAAAAGCACATAAAATAAGAAAATATAATAAATATAACTAATTAAAATAAAATTTAATATAAATTATAAAATATGATAATAAAGAAAATAAAATAGTATTAATTATCCATAATTAAAAAAATTAAAATAATACTAAAGTAAATTAAAATAAAAAATGAAGATATATAAAATGGACAAGAAAAATTTTACATTATTTTTGCAGCTAATTCGTCAAAAAATTTTAAGCATACAATGTATGAAATAGAGTACGCAAGTTATAAAAAAAAAGGATTGTATTAACAAAACCTAATCTAGACCCATCAACATGCAAGAAGCCATTTGAAATAAATAGATTTGGTTGGCCAGTTTGAATTTTGTTTGGATATGGGTCAACTCGCAATCTACCCATTTCATAAATCACGGAGTATGGTTTGTTGACCTAAATTTGCTTCAACTTAATCCAAATCCAACACATTGCCGCCCTATTTGATCTGGACTTGCCAACTCTCACAAACTCATCTAAAATAAACAAATTTAGAGTTAGTCATTTTAAATCTGAGTCAAAAATGGGCCAACTAAAACCAACTATTTATATATAGATGGGTATGAGTTAGAAATTTGTCTAACCCCAAATAGACTTGACCTATTGCCACCTCTAGGAATGGGGCCAAGTGGAGGAAAGGAGAGCAAGTAAAATTTAGGTTTTGGGACAAAGAGAAGATGAAGAGGTCAGAGCAGGTAGTGAGATGGAAAAAGAGAGTTGGGCCTAATGAGCTTTGGGTGGAGAGGAGAGGGAGAGAGGGGGGAGAGAGCATGGGAAAGAAGGGGTGAGAGAGAGGAATAGCAAGTTTAACTAATTTGGAATAGTAAGGGACACATGATTAACAAATTGAGAAAGGGATAGAGAATCAGGTTAATGAGCATAGTTGTTATTTTGGAGCAAAAGATTTAGACAGAGAGGTTATTGGAGGAAAAAGATTAAGTTAGGAGGATCAAGTTAGAGAGAATATAACTAGTTTGGGAAAATAGGTGAAGGCAAGGTAATTAACCATGGATGAAGAAAAAGATAAAGTGGTTTAACAAACTGAGAGATGTATAGAAAAAGGTTAATGCATGTAGTTATTATTTTGGAAAGAAAGATATGGAGAGGTAGACTAATGTGTGTGGTTGTTAATATATGGTGAGATATTCAATGAGGATTAAATAAGATAGGATCAAGCTGGAGCAAAAAGAGCACAAGCCATCTAATTTGAAAAAGTGGCAAGTAGTTATTGTTTTGAGAAGAAAGATATCAAGGAAACAGGTAAGGTACTGTTTATACCACATTCTTATCTAAAGTAGAAGCCACAAAATCTAGTTAGTTGATGGCCACATGGTGATGCCAAGAACCAAATAATAATCTGGATATCAGTAATAATGAAAGGTGCCCTTGCCTTGATAATGAAAAATAGGTCAAGCATTCAAGTTTACTTTAACAAGGTGAGCATGAAGGTGGCTATGTGAGTTAAGTATTTGATAGGGCTACTTACCTCATATCCAAAGTACATAAAGATCAGCTAAAATAATACCACATAGTTAGGCTTGAGGAAGGCTGAAAAATAGTTAAAGGATAGACCAAGAAAGAACCATATAAGCTTATCTAGTTACCATGTAGTACCACATAAAATAAGTTAAGTGATATTCAAGGAAACCATTGAGCTAGATGGAGTGGTTACCCAAGGCATAAGGCCAATCTCCAAAGATAGGTTTTAAAGGTAGGGGTGGCAATTGTGTCAGGTTGGGTTAAAAAAAAAAAACCTAGAATCTAACCTATTTATTAAATAGATCGGGATTTGAAACTTGAATATATATTGTTTAGTAAATAGATTAGCTGCCCTGATCTGATTAATTAACCTATTTCGCAATTAGGTCAAGTCAGATAAAGTCAACCTATTAGTTTATCTATTGGTTTAACCTTCATAAACAGATCAAATCAACCTATTGGTTTCATCAATTTAGCATCCGTAAACAGCAAATAATATAATTAAACAACAAATAATTTTCAAAAAATACCAAATGATAGAAAAATAATTCTAGAGAAATTTAATGGTGTAGTTAAGAAAAAGGAAAAAAATCAAAGATTTTTTTAAAAAAAATATATTTTTCAAAGAAAATTTTTTCAACCCTCAAACACCATCATACCACTACTGGTGATTAGACCTTTAGGCTTGAAACTTGAGGGATGGATTGTTAGTGGCGGCACTAAAGGGTTCTATGGCAGGATTGGAGGAGGACAAGGGGGTAGAGGAGTGGAGTGTAGAGATAAAGATAGAGAGAGAGTTATAGCAATTGAGAGGGTGCCTCCAAGGTCAAAGGCATCGTGGTTAGTGGTGCAAATGGGTGGGATCGAACCAGATCATGTGTGACCTCAATCCGAATAGGTTCTTTGATCGTATTTAAATATTAGATCCAAACCCAGTCCAATGAAAGATCAGATTAAGTCAAGTTGGGTCCATGATCAAATTCCTGACCCAACGATCTTTCGGGTTAGATCGGATCTATATATAATCTGATCCCAATCTATAAAATACAGGTTCAATTTGGGTTTGACTCGGGTTTGGATTGGGTTTGGGTCAACATAGAGTTGTCTTGAATATTTATTTTCTTCATTTTCTTAATGATTCTCTAATTAGTCATTTTCTTCATTTTCTTAATGATTCTTTGATTAGTCTTTTTTGAACCTATGCTTTTGACACTCTTTTTAACACCATGCTCTGCTTCAATCACCTTGCTTAACTGGGAAAAGTGGCATCAAAACTTCATTCGAAGCAAGTCTATTTAAAACATCAATCTAGATCTGGGAGCTAGATATAGAAGCATCATCTTGAGAGGTTTCCAAGTATTTGCTGGTGCCCAAATCTTGCATCTGCATATGCTCCAAATGGAATCATCGGCAATAGCATCTCTACATTTTGAAATTCAAGGCATGAGTATACCATCAATAGTAGGATAGTTGTAAAATGTGAAGAAGGTGACTTAACTTTGTTCTTGGCAAAGATGCTCTTGTGACTGGTCATTTTATCGAGTGTAGTGTTAATAATAAAATCCAACTTAGCAAAGCCCTATGCTGAATTACATCTCTATCATTAAGAACATTTAATACCCTTTAGACACTCCATAACCTCAAGCTCCCAGAACAAGAATGACAACAATATTGTATGGCAAGACATATGCTAAATAATCATAGTGATGAATTGACATTCTCAAGCTATTAGTACAATAACTTGTAGATAGTCATCAACTCCCTCAAAAGGAGTATATATTCAGAAACTATTTATGGCAGTAAAATTTATAAATTTGATACACAAAATCTATTCACTGTTCAAGCAATTCTACTTCTGAAGTATTATTTTAACTATAGTAGGATTTGAAGGTTCACAAGGTCCATTTGCTAAGAATGTCAAGAAGAGTTTTGAAAGCCATGGACCACCAGAGCAACCAAAGGTGCTTTGCTGTTCCATGATGAAAATTTTCTTCTCATACTACATTATATCTAAAAGAATTAGCAAGTGGTATACCATCAATTTAATAAACATATATCAAACAAAATCAAAGAATTCTATGGCAAGACTGCACAAGCATATAAAATGAATAAACTTTCTCAGCCTTTTATATGACCTAGAACATCATATTCCATGTTTCTCTTCTCTCTTGGACATGTGAACTTTGATATTCTAAGTTGTAATTAGCAAGATAGGCCTAAAAGGTTTACAATTGAAAATTTCCTGGAGACTAATATAAGCTGAACAAGAATCTAAACAATTGCCATTGAAAAGTGGAACATAAACTAAAATCATTAAAACAAAAAATATGCAACAGGTCATAAGCATTTAGACTAACTTAAAATTCTTCTACGACTTAGCAGAATTGTTAGATTTAATAGAAAGATGACTTAGATTGTAATGGCCTGGTCCATCAGACTTGTCCATCACTAACTCAACCTGAGTTTCCAACCCAACAAAAAAAAAGAAACATAAAAAAAATGCTGGAGGGAGTCTTTTTCTCTGATCAATCTGGGAAGGAATCAGAGTCCTAGGGCCACCGGGACTCTTGGGCTTTCTACAAATAGAACCTCTCTTCCCACCCTAGTGCCCTCCACTGATGATCATCGTGCCCCTCTCTCTTTTCTTCCTTTGGATTCGTAGCCTCCCATACTTATGCCTGCTAGAAATCGAATCTATTGGCACCATGGAATCGAGGTAAAATCATGATCTCACTTCCTCTCTTTCTTTGGCCTTGCACATGCCACCAACCATTGGGTTCATCCCCTACTTTTGGCCAGGTTCTTTTCATTTTTTTTGGCCGTTAGCATTGCCGTCCCTTAAAACCAAGTTCTAGATCGAGTACCTCAGCCTATCGATGACCCTCCATGGCAAGTCCATAGCCATCAGTGAACAGCCAATGGCCAAAAATGAAAAAAAAACCTCAGATTCCCTATTGTTAGGTCTTTTTCTATGATTTTTTTGTCGATCAGTCACTGTTGCCAACCATCCACCACTGCCATCCATCACCAACCACACCCCTCCACCTGCCACCATTCCTCCAGCCACTAGCCACCATCCACCTTCTTCCCCTATTCGACCAAAGAAAGAAGAAAGAAGAAGAAGCAGAAGAGAAGAAAAGAAAAGAAAGAAGAAAAAAAGAGAGAAGGGATCTTGTGTCTCTCTCTCCTTCTCTCTAGAATTTATCATTCTACTCCCTCTTTCTCTCTCTATCTGACTCATGGACTCTAGAATGAACTTGAGATGATATTTTCAAAGAGGTCCAAAATTGCTTTGATATCCATATAGTATGTCAACCTCATCTGGTCATATCGAGTATCTTTGAAACTCACTATTGATGAATCTTGTTGATCGATCTTGACCTTGATCCAATCTGTGCTTCATAATTTTTTGACCAAATTGCTTAAGTCTGATCCTTGGTTAGGAGGCCCTAAATTATCCTGACACTCAAACAGCCTATCAAATCGACCGTCTAGTCAATAATCTTCTTTTTTTATGATTTAATTTTATTAAATTTATTAAATAAAAATTGATCATATTTTTGATATTTTAAATAAGATTATCTGATTCTTTTAATAAAATCTAAAGATTTAGGACAATGAGGTAAGTAGATCTTACACTTTTTATTTTTAAATTATCATATTTTTATACAAATGATCAGTTGCTGATAAAATCATATTTTTTATAAAATAAAAGAACAACATATATGAAATAAAAAAATATACTTTATTATAATCAATAAATTTATTAATATATTTTATGAAAATAGCATGCTCATAAAATATGAATTTTATTATTTTTTCCATCTACGTATGTATATATTTTAAACAAAATGATATCAAGATTTCAAATATTCCTGGATAGCTATGAATGAGTTTGTAGAATTAAGAAAATCGATACTCGAAGCTGGCATCCGTACGAACACAAGCTCTACCACTGAGTATAAAATTGGCATATGAAACAAGAATTCTGTCGATTTAGAATACTGATCCTATCATGGATATAAAGTGATCTTAGCACGAATATATAAACATAACATTTTGAACCATGATATGAACACATAATAATGATGACTTACAAAACTACTAAATATTCATGATTTATACAAATATAACTGATTTATGACTTATTTTATTATATATTCTATAAAATATTTTATTTTATATTATTTTTTTTATTTTTTAATATTGTATTATCATAAAAAAATTTATATCTAATTCGATAAGAAAGTATAGATTTTATTTACTAAGCTGGTGTAGCTTATATCTTTTTTTTTTAGGATTAAAACTACTACAAATGTTGAAGGATCCATACTTGGAGGTTTGCATAGCAAGTTTAATAATTTTGTAGCTGGATTTAGTATATTGGATGATCATGAACTTATAGTTAATTATTTATGAATTTTAAGATATGGATTTGATACTTGATTTTAGATTTAGATACTCTGAACCAGTCTTAGTTTAGTTATAATTTGAATTGAACCTCTTTATTACTTTTTATTTGTGATGCATCTTTTATACTATTTAAGTCAACGAATGTTGGCTTCATATTATTGTGGGTTGCACCCTTCAGTAGCATGGTTGTATTATATCCCGAATTTGGGATGTAACATTCTATAGTATGAGAGCAATAGATTTAATTATGGGTAAAAAATTAGACTGAAATTTATGATTTATAGGATTAATATAGAAATTGATCTATAGTATTTAATTCTAGTTAAGTGTGGGTTTAGATCAGGATTGCATTTCAAAAATATGATAAAGATGATTTGAAGACTAAGTATCCTTGTTTGAGAATGAAGGTACCTTAAGTTTCGAGGATGAAACTCTTATAGAAGGATCAAATGTGATGGCCTGATCCATTGGACTAACCTATCACTAACTCAACCCAAGTTCAAAACCCAACAAAAAAAAAACACCAAAAAAGAGCTAGAAGAAGACTATTGATAAGAGTCTTCTTCTCTAATCGATCTGGAAAGGAATTGGAGTAGGATCCTCAGGCTCTCTACAAATTGGTGGCCCTAGGACTCTACAAATACAACCCCTTTTCTTGCCCTAAGGCCCTCCACAAGTGATCATCAAGCCCCTCTCTCTCTTAGCTTCCTTTGGATTCGTGGCCTCCCATTCTTACATGATAAGTATAATAATTATCCCAATAAAAGCATCAAAATATATATTAATTAACTTTTATTCTTTAAGAATTGATGCTTTTGGTTGTATTTTGCAGGAAAGATGATCATCAATGCGAAGAGCCCGATTCGTAGGTTAAAATGACTCAACTTGAAAACAAATTACATCTAAAATTAAGCAAAATCGGCCCACAATCGAAGCCCAAATAGCGTTCGGTCCACAATGGACCGGCCGCTCAATCCACAGCAACGAGGCACGGTCCATAGAATAGTGGATCGCTATCTTTGTCATGGTGCACGAGAGAGGTGGGTTGGATTTGCACCATCAAACGATTGAGGCAGCGAGGAACATGCGATTGGATGGCCAGTAGTAAGTGTTTCCATATACAGCGATAGTGGCCCACTGGTTTGTCATGATCCAACGGCCCAAAGCACTCCTACGCATGATCGAATGATGGAACTCATTGCCAGCTGGGTGGATTGAACCAGAGCTCTGATTTTCATGATCCGACGGTCTAGAATGGAGATCCAGCTTGATCCGACGGCTAATATGGTTTTTCAATTGATTTAAGGTTGTTTTTTATGAGATTTGGGCTGTTTGATTTCAATCCAATGGCCGAAAATTATCTTGTTTGCCTGGGGATGCTTGGGACTTGGTTTAAACGCGCTTGAGACACGAATTTGAGATGGATTAGGAGTCCGTAGCTTGCTAGGATAAGAGATGCTGAGGCTCTATAAAAGGAAACCTGCGAGAACAAAGAAAAGGGCATCCAGACAGTCAGCAGAAAGCGAGAAACAGAGGGAGTGGGTAGTAGAGAAAAGCAGCAGCAGTCTTCAATATTTATTTTTAGCTTTTGTTTAAGAAAAAATATAGAGGAAGCATTGCATATCTCGATGCGTACCTAAATTCCTTCAACCCGAGAAGATGATGATGTCTGCAAACAAATTTTTATTTTTTTGTATTTAATTTTTATATAATAAAATTTACTTTATTTTATATCTTTTTATTTTTTTAAGATATTAATCTAGCCTACACGGTCTATACCTTCTACAGACGTGCTGTGATCTCAAAATTTGGTACATACCCAAGAAAGATAGATCGTGGTATATTGATTAAATCTTATATCTTATAATTAAATTAGATAGTTTATACTCTAATAGGATGAGCCATGATCTATTGATATGGTCTGTGCCCCTTAGAGATAAGCTATACTAATACCCTAATCATAAGAATTAATATTGCAATATAAAAGAGAAAAAAATATATCTAATTTACATGGTGGATTCAAAATTTCTGGATTATCTCTCTTATTTTCTTTCACAAATTAATTTATACTTACAATTTAATTCTTACTATTTTATTTTTTTAAAATTCTTTCATAATCAATTCTCTTTTATTTTTTTTTTTAAATAATTATCCTAAATCTCTGTGGATATGATCCCGACTCACCCTATCTATTAGTTTGAGTTGATTTTTATTCATGACTATCTACGATAGTAATCAAAATTTTGATGCTATTACTAGAGATCTAGATATGATTATTTTTTTTATTTATTAAAAAAATATCTTTTTTTAGTCTTATTCTTAATTTTTTTTTTATTTACTTTCTAACTTGCTTAGTTACTTAGTCAAACTTATTTTCTTACAAAAAAAAAATCTCCACATTGACACTCATAATCTACTTAAAAAATTAGATACTTAATCACAAAACCTAAAAAATAAAATAAATTAATTTACTCACAACTAATCATCAAATTTAGTTACCTTTTCTTCTTATATTGCATAATTCCATAAAACATCTTAAGGGCACAAATCCTAAACAAGATAAGATGGAAATTTCATCACCCTTTCTTAACCCACAAACCAGCATCCTTCATATTGTATTGACCTAAATTATAACTTAAAATCAATTAGATATTGGCCCTTAAGAACTCTCGAGCTCAATAGAACAAGAGATCCTAAAAGTTGGATCGGATTAGGGTTAGTCAGTTTGATTGGTGTCTAGAAAGTGATTTAGAGGTTACATCCTAAAGAAAGATGGTTATTTAATTAGTTTCATTCGTTTATTTGGTCAATTTTAATTGATGTCTAAGGAAAGCAATGGGAGGACCTCCACCAATCTTACACTTATTTAGTCAGTTGAGTGGCTAGTCTTTTATCTGAAGGGCTCAAAGGCAACCTTGGCAGTTAGAAACTGTCTAGATTTAGGATAATTCTTAGCTAAGATTGATTGCAGAACTTGCCTAACATTGAAACTTTAACCTAATTAAAGCACTCTTCTATATTATCTCTAGATTTAGAACTCCTTAGGACTCATCTTTAGAATTCTCTTCTCATCTATCTCTCATTCTTTTTCTTTTTTCTTCCAAAAAAAATTATAAAAATAACTAAAAATTTCCAACTTTCTTCTTGGACAAGGGTATCTGGATGATTAGTTAGAACAAAGCTAAACCCCACATCAAGTCCAAGAGATCTTAAGCCCACCATGCATGAATTCGAACATGAATCTCGGGTCCTGAAAGACTTTTGCTACCCAGTGGGGTCAGCCCAACCCTCATATATCCGACTGTCACAAATCGATATCAATTTTGAAATAGAATCCCAGATCATAAACATACTTTTCAAATTCACTGAAATTGAGGATGCATACATTTTTTATGAGAAAATTTGAGAAAGTATGCACCACGATGCATCTCCAATAGCTCACTAAGGATGCTGTAAAACTTAGACCGATCAATTTTGCCCTCAAGGATAGTGTCAAAAAGTGGTTATACAGTCTTCCTAACCAATCCATAGTATCATAAGAGGGTTTTCTTAAAATATTCCTAAAAAATATTTTTCCACACCATAAGACTACCAAATTTAGGAATAAAATTAATTAATTTTATCAATTATCTGATGAGTCTTTTTAGAAGTACTTCGATCATTTTAAGAATCTTTTGAGTCAATGCCCACATCATGGAATAAAACATGGAGGCTGTACCAAATCATTTATAAAAAACTAAATCCAAACTCTAGAACCATGTTAGAATCAATGTGTCATGGTCAATTCATGAACAAAGAGCCTATAGAAGCCTGATAATTTCTAAAGGACCTAGTAGAAAAGAGCTTACAATGAAAGATTACTAGGAAACCCAATAGACTCACACCTTCAAGAGAGGGTATACATGAAGTTCAACCTTCTCCAACTGAAAAGGCTAAATTTGCATCTTTGATCCATAGGATAGAGGCCCTAGAACTCAAGGGACACACCCAAGTGAACTAAGTTTCAACATCTACTTGCAATGGGTGCAATGCCACAGACCACACAATGGAAGGATGTTCTTTCTTGATGGGTCTAACCAAGAACAAAGTAGCATAGGTGAATGCAGCCTATCAGAGACTTATTAATGACCCTTATGCACCAACCTATAACTCAGGATGGAGGAACCACTCCAATTTTTTTTATCACAAGGGTCAAACTCAAGTAGACCTATCTTCACTCAGTCCAACCCTAGGCCCACTCAATCATCAAATAACCACCAGATTTCGATAATGATCAAAGGCTTAACTCACTAGAAAAGTCTAGACGTCCTGGCGAAATCAACTGCTAACACCAACACTACACTAAATAACTTCATGCAGACCATGGGCCAGCTTTTAACTTCCAACACTTAGGCTATTGCCTGTTTAAAGATATAATTAGATTTATTAGCCATGGCAATGAGTGAAAGAAAAAAGATAAACTACTGAGTCAGCCCGAGGCTAACCCTAGGACCTAGAACAATCAAGGACCACAATAAGGAGCTCAGATCAATCAATTAAATGTAATTCACATCTTAATGTCTGGAAGATAAGTAGATAACCATGTAGGTACATCCGATGAACCACTATCTGAATCACCTTATAAGTAATTGACTGATCAGACTGAGTCCAAGGAGCCTGAATCAACAGAGATAACGAACCATCTTAGCCACTCACAGAATCTACCTCAGGGTTTAAGCGAGTCAAGACATCTTCCACCAATCCTATAGCTCCTTTTTCAAATAAACTTAGATTCAATAGATACTCAGCTCATATAGATCAAATCTTAGAGATGTTTAAATAAGTAAAAGTAAATATCCTTCTACTAAATATAATCTAACAAGTTTCCACATACGCCATATTCCTTAAAAATTTATGCACAAAGAAGAAGACCACCAATATTTCCAAGAAAGTCTTATTGACGGCTAGTGTGAGCTCATACCTTTCGAACCACATGCCAGTTAAGTACAAAGATCTGGGGTCTCCTACAATTTCTTGTGTCATTGGAGAAACCATCATCGTTAGGGCCTTATTAGACTTAGGGGCTAGTGTGAACATCTTACCTTATTTGATCTATGAAGAACTAGAGACAGGAGAATTAAAACCTATAGAAATCACGTTGTAATTGACAGACCGATCAATAAGGGTCCCCAAGGGAGTTATGAAAGATGTGTTAATCAAGGTTGGCAACTTTATTTATCCTGTGGATTTTGTGATCCTTGAGACTGAACCAGTGTCTAACCCAAAAGGTCACATCCCAGTCATCTTAGGAAGACCATTCTTAGCAACCACCGATGTCCTAATCAACTACCGTAATGAACTCATAAAGCTCTTATTTGGAAACATGTCTATTGATCTTAATATTTTCAATCTTAAAAATAAAAGGGACTAACTCATTGACGTAAACCTGATCCAAGATGAGATTTATGAACCCATTGACCTGGGGGAAGAAGATTTTGACTGTAATATCTGATCAGATCAAGAATCTAAAATAGCTTATAAAATTTTTTCATCTAATGATCAAAAAATTCATCCATAATGACAACCACCTATCGAACCACTTGTAAGGATGGATAAATCAATACACAAACCATCGATTAAGGAAGCACCAAAACTAGAACTCAAATGACTCCCTGAGCACCTCAAATATGCATATCTAGGTCTATCAGAAATTCTATCCGTAATCATCGCATCAAACTTAGATCAAATCCAAGAGAAAAAACTTTTAGCTATCTTCAGAGAGAATAAAAAAGTCATAGGTTAGACCATGACTGACAAAGGGATCAGCCCTTCAATTATCTAACATCAAATTTATTTAGGGAAGAAAGTCAAGCCAATTAGAGACCCCCAAAGGAGATCTAACCCAGCTATGAAGAAGGTAGTAAAGAAAGAGATTCTCAAGTTATTTGATAATGAAATTATCTACCCCATTTCAAATAGTTCATGGGTTAGTCCAATTCAAGTAGTACCCAAAAAGTCAGGATAATAGTGATCCAAAATGAAACAAATGAGTTAGTACCAATCAGAGTCCAAACTAGATGAAGAGTCTGTATTGATTATAGAAAATTGAATGTGACCATAAGAAAGGATCATTTTTTCCTACCATTCATTGATCAGATGTTGGAGAGGTTAGCCAGACATGAGTTCTATTATTTTTTTTATGGATATTCTGACTACAACTAGATTTCTATAGCATCAGAAGATCAAGAGAATACCATATTTACCTGTCCATTTGGAATATTTGCCTATAGACACATGCCCTTTGGTTTATGTAATGCTCCATCTACTTTTCAAAGGTGCATGTGTTGAGATCCGGTGATGCAACGAAATATAAATTTTAAAAATTTTAACATGCATTCAATAATTAAAAATAATGTTTAACAATTAAACAAGAATATCGAAACACAAAATCCTAGGAACCCCTTGATGATTACAATCAAACACTCAAAAACATACAAATTAGGAAGAGACCAGAAGTTATATACCAATAAGAAGACCATAATTTGATAATTTTGATATCTCTACGAGACTCCAAAGTAAAAATCCTCCAATGGTGATCCACACGGGACTGATCAGGGCCCTTTCCAATTCGTAATGGTGTTGCAGCCTTCTTTGTAAGCTCATTGCCAACCGTCCTTCACAAGAACTAATTGCACCACCACTTGTACGCCTTTATGACCTTCACTAGAACCTCTTTAGGATTCTTCCTCAAAAGATCTCATCACACATAAATCAGATTTTATGTTGAATACATGAACAATCTGATTTTTGGACAAGCATCTCATGCTTTCCATTCTCTCTCTTCCCTTCCTTTCTATTTTTCTCTCTTTTTTTTCTTTATCTTTATCCTAGATTTTTCTCTCTTTTTTCTCTCATTCCCACACCTAATCTCCATCAAAATTAGCACATTCAACCAAGGTGTAGCACCCCTCTTTAAATAGATAAGGATGGGCGACACCATGGGACGCCAATCTCTTGGCATTAAACATTCCATGCGGTGAAATAATTGTTTACATGGAATACAAAGCAATAAGGTATGGAATAAAAGGTGATTCACAAGTAGAAGGACTCTTTCTCTGCTAAAAAAAATTAGAACACCATCATATGGCACGTGGGAAAGGGAATGGTGAGAAAATTCAAGAGTCCTTAACACTTAAGACTCTTCCACATTCAACGCGTAAAAGAAGGGGCGTCCCATTTAATTTGGCATTCAAATTTTTTGTCAGAGAAGGACTCTTCCTTTTCTTCCATGTCCCATATCTTAAGGCTCCATCTGATGACACACAAAATAATGGGACATGTGGAAACATGTAAGGAAATTAAGAGAAGTAAAAGAGAAGGACTTCTCTTCTCCAATGCCAAAACAAATATGGCATCCCAATAATTTTTTGGCATGTAAATTCTTTCCAAGAGAAGGAATCCTCCTCTTCCATGCCCCATATCCCAAGCACCATCACATGACACGAGGATTAATGGAAAACATGTGGAACTTGAAAGAAATTAAGATACCTTGTTAAAAAGGACTCTTCCTTCTTAACACCAAAATAAATGGGGCATGCCAAATTTTTCTTGCATGGCTTTTGGTGTGGAGGAGGTTTGTTCACATGAAACTCTTCCATATAAACCAGATAAACCACCTAATAAATAGATGGTTCAAACCCAATCACTTAGGTTAAGGCAACAAGCAAAGGGTTACCAAAAACACATTTGCACTAAACCCAATTGAAAACTTGGGTTAATTCATATGCTAGCAATTTAATTAATCCATTAGATTTATAAATAAATCTAAATAGATTGGATCAAGATCAAATTTTTATTGTGTGTGACTCATTGGGTTCCAAATTTAGTCAGTAGTGGACTCAAACTCTCGACGTAACCCTAATCTAATTGGATTAGGTCAGCTCAAAAATTCTAATCAACAAGGACTCTTCCTAATTGATTCTTAAATTATTTTTTTTTTAATTTTGATGAGTCTACAAGTCAAGATTGATATCTAGCAACGTATCATGACTATCTGAAAGATTTAAAATTTGATAGAAATATCAAAATTATCCTTCTGTGGTGAGTTACCGTGCAATTCAATCTTTTGATCATACAACATCCTGAAAAGGTCATAGGTATAAAAATATGTCAAATCCAAATATCTATCCATATGTATCTCGATCCGATGATGATGACTTGATTGATGAATCAGTAAAAATTTTTTCTACTGTTCATCCTTGCTCTGGCCAGAGACTCTCAGAGTCACCATCCTATGATATCACATAGGATATTCTCTCCTCTTACAAGGAGTGATCGATTCCTTATTGACCACTCATAACCTTCATGCACACTTCACCATACCCAGAATATCCCACACACATCTCAAAGTGGTGTGCTAGAAAATAAACCAAAGAATCCATGTACATAAGGTACCATGGTGATCTTAGATCAAAGGATTATAAGCACCACTCTCACTAGAGAACCATCTATTAAAATACTGTAAGGCTCCATTAGATGTTCTTCCTGTGGGTTAATTCAGTGAACGAGTTCTCTAATGAGCACCTATATCTTTGTATTAGTGTCACCACATAAGTGGTTGTGAGATCAACCATCTTCTTCATCGAGCATACATAGGATGTACCAGTCTTATCAGAATCATCGATCCCCGACTCGATGATCCAACAACTGAAAATATTTTAGATTAGAGCTATCAAGATTTTAGGTCTCACTGGTATGATCTCATCATGGTCCTAAAATTATTGCCTTAATCTATGGGATTTATCATAATCATAAAAATATGATGTAGCAAATGATCAAACATAATACTTCATAAATAAAAAATAACTAATGTCATACAAATAAGTAGAAAGAAAATAAAAAAAAGTTCCTTCGTATCTCCATGCGATTGGCTTGTAGGACACTATTCTTTCAGCATGGTCAACATCTTTTCTGACATGATCGAGAGATTTTTAGAAATATTTATGGATAATTTTTTCATCTTTGACTCCACCTTCTCTGAGTGCCTACATCACTTAAAACTAGTCTTAGAAAGATATAAGGAGAAACACTTAGTGCTTAATTGAAAAAAATTTCCATTCATGATCAAAGATGGCATAGTGCTTAGCCATGTTATCTCAAAGAAGGGTATTACAGTGGATAAAGCTAAAGTAAACCTAATTGTAAATCTTTCACCATCCAAATCAGTCAAAAAAATCTACTCATTTTTAGGACATGCTGGCTTCTATAGGAGCTGTTGCAGCTTGTTTCTGGTTGACGTCGAAAAATTGAGAAGTGCAGTACTGGAGCAATCTGTAAAAAGTTTGGATCGGAGGATTGTGCTCTGACGAAGACCATTCGATGCTCAAATCAGAATGCGCAACAAAGAAGCAGAGTTTTAACTTTCTGAGATGGATTATTTATTTGGGTCCTCAGGGTTTGAGTATTTATAAAGGAGATGGCTGTATAACCATTTTTGGTAGACTGGCTGATCGAATCTGATATAGTTATTTGGTTGTGATTCTCAGGATCAGGTGGTTATACCTAAAAAATTCTTAAGATCAGATAATTACATCCAAATAGTATTGACAGCTATGGCCAAATGGTATTGATAGCTATGGCCAGATAGTATTGACAGCTATGGCCAGTTGACATCTGCCTTTATAATCTGAGCCCGATCAATCTGCTTCTGATGAGAGATCAGAGAGTGTTGCATACTGACTGAAGTTGAGACTGATAGTTTTTCGATCAAGAGTCGGATCAAATCTTTTTCATCCAGAATTCGGATCAAGAATATGCTGATGAAAGATTGGACAGAATAGTCTCCAACCAGGAGTCGAGATAGATATTTGCTGACCAGAGGTCGAGCAAACCACAACAATTAGGCTGCTTGAGAGGCATTGATACAGATCCGATAGGTCATAATGGGCTTGAATCTTCATACATCATCGATTCATTCTAAATTACTCCTAACAGATACCCCATACTTCCTAGTCCGAGCTCTGATCGAGCTATGGGAGTATTTATCTTGATATTCTGAATGGCTGGAGATGTAAAGAGCTATTTTTAAATTAAATATCTGTGCGTGATTTTTCAGATGAAAAAATTATCGAACTAATGATGAAATTTTTGAAATCTACGCAGATGCTACTTTTCTCTACTAAGATGCATTAAATGTGGAGACCATAGGCTAGCTTTGAGCTAATGAAGGCTAGACACATGGTCTGGTAGTTGTTACTCCTTTACTGGCCACTCCTCTTCCTCTGATAATGATGGTTAATATTAAAGCTCATATCAAAAGAAACTTGATGAGGCCGAGAAAGAAGTCAGTAGACTTCAACAAGAAGTTCGGCAAGAAGTTGTAGCACACAGCATCGAGAAGGCATAATTGGACGAAGAGATATAGAGGATATCCGACATTATGGAAAAAACGTCCTGGGGTGTGATGATAAAATTGATCGTATATCATCATCTGTTTGACTCTACCCATGAAGAAATCTACATCTTGGAGTCCCTGATCAAGTGTAGGGAATTTGGATGGGTGAGATCCGAGTGGACATTGCAACTTCAAGACAAACTCTATAACGTCAGAGAGAAAATTTTGAAGTTGCAAAAGATATTGAATGGCAAGAAGATCATCGCCGCTCCCAAGGATGTACAATAGCGAGTCATCCAAGTGACTACTCCCATCACTGACATCGGCTCAAAAGAGCTTCTTTCGGTCTCTCATGATGAAAGATCTCAATCGGGAGAGCGAGAATTAGAAGGCCAATCTCCGACAGGAGAAGAAGGAGCTTCTTCTTTTTGATCTCTTGAGTAGCTAATAGATCGTTCACAGTCGACGATCCATACGACCTTTGCTATCGGGCGCCATTCTGGCTATAGCTTTTGTCGAAATATAATTCAAATTTTATACCCACAACATGATCTGTCAAAGCTACCCAATCTCGAGATGGACATGGAAGATGTTTTGATGCAGCTACACGAGAAGCAAGTGAATACTTACATATTTTTTGAATTCGTGATTCTCCATAGAGCGGGGTGCGTCGAAGATCTTGATGAATGGGTAGTTTTTGAGGTCAATGAAGTGCAACAGTCGACGATGCCCCACCAGTCGAATAGCCAACTTTTTTTTTTCTTCATTTTATCTTTTCTTCATCTTGTAATGTCAGACAAAGAGCTGACCAAACTCTTATAAACACTTCTTGTTGGAATAAAGTTACAACTTTTTCAACCATGCGTTCATGTATATTTTTTTTGTCACTTTCTGAATCATACTGACTCCGCATGGTCGCCTCAAAACGTAAAAGCTTTATCTTAATAAAATTTCAATCTTCCTAATACTACCCCCATACTCCCGAGTTCAAGAATCGGGCGGTGGGAGTAGCTATATGACGCAAGTTTTCAGATTATGCATTGGTACCTTCTTTTTACTTTTGACACTAGAATAGAGATTGTTATAGTCGATAGTCAATCAAAGACTTTTAATATCTCAAGATCGATCAAAGATCGAGTTCAAATATAAGCCGATCAAAGGCTTTTAACATTTCGAGACCGATCAAAGGCCGAGTTCAAATATAAGCCAATCAAAAATTTTTAACATCTCAAAGCCAATCAAAGGCTAAGTTCAAATATAAGCCGATCAAAGACTTTTAACATCTCGAGGCCGATCAAAGGTAGAGTTCAAATATAAACCGATCAAAGGGTTTTAATATCTCGAGGTCGATCAAAGGTGGAGTTCAAATATAAATCGATCAAAGACTTTTAACATCTTGAGGCCGATCAAAGGTCGAGTTCAAATATAAGCCAGTCAAAGGCTTTTAACATCTCGAAGGTGATCAAAGGTCGAGTTTAAATATAAACCGATCAAAGACTTTTAATATCTCGAGGTCAATTAAAAGTCAAGTTCAAATATAAATCAATCAAAGACTTTTACTATCTTAAGGCCGGTCGAGTTCAAATATTACTCGCACTTATATGTGAAAGGATCGATGTTGATAAATTGGAGTGTTCATTCATGCATATACTTCAATAAAATTATAATATCACTGATAATACATGCAGAGGTTAGCTGAGTTTCAGGATCTTTAGAGTGGAGTTCCATCAAGCTATTTTAGTTTATAAGTTTCAGGGTATACCATCTCATCCACCTGATAAGGACCTTTCCAATTAGGCGATAGCTTTTTTCGCTTCATAGGCTGTGAGATTTCGGTATGCTGCAGCACTAGATCACCAACTCGAAACTCCTTAGACTTGACTTAGAAATTATAGTATCTGACCATCCTTTGTTGGTAGGATGTCATTCACATGGCAGCTTTTTCCCTACTCTCCTCAATCAGATCAAGGTTAGTTCGCAACCATTTAGAGTTGGTATCCTCATTGTACTCCTTGACTCTAAAGGAAGGAAGCCCGATTTCAACCGATACAACTGCTTTGGTTTCGAATGCAAGGTTGAATGGAGTTTCTTCGATCAGAATTCTCTGAGTTGTTCGGTATGCCCACAACATATGATACAAGTCATCCACCCAGGAACCCCCAGTCTGATTAAGTCTAGCCTTCAGGCCTTGTAAGAGAGTCCTGATCGTTACTTCAGCCTCCCCATTTGCCTAAGGGTGTCTGACTGAGGTGAAGCATTGTTCAATTCCAAGATCTTCATTGAATTCTCAAAGCTGAGAGCCACTGAACTGCTTTCCATTATCAGTTACCAGCACCCTCGGGAGACCATAGCGGCAAATAATAGATTTTCAGATGAAGTCTTTAACCCCAGCCTCTGTTATATGGGCTAGGGGCTCAGCCTCCACCCATTTTGTGAAATAATCAATAACCACCAGGAGAAATTTGCGCTGACATGAGGGTTGAGGAAAGAGACCCAGAATGTCCATTCCCTACTAAGCGAAAGGCCATGGAGCGACGATAGGAGTAAGGGGCACCGCTAGTTGATGCTGAACATTGAAAATCTTCTGACAGCGATCACACCTTCTGATAAAATGCGAGGCATTCTTTTGCATCGAAGGCCAATAATAGTCTTGCAGGAGGATTTTGTAAGAAAAAATTTTTGCACCCAAATGATTTCCACAAATCCTCTCATGGACCTCTCTTACTGCGTAGTCTACTTCGGACGGTCACAGACACCTCAGAGGAAGGAAAGAGAAGGATCGCTTATACAATTTGTCATCATAAAGCACATGGTGGACAGTCTGCTTGCAATTTTTTTTAGCTTTCCGATTGTCAGGTTGTAATTCACTCAATCTGAGGTACTTCAGCAAGAGGTCAATCCAGCAAGGCTCTTCTTCAATCTGCTAAATAGCAAGAGGTTCTTCTAGGCTTGAATTTTTCAATATCTTAATGTAAGTTTCCTTTTGGAATTTGGATAGTAGAGAGGCTGCTAGCTTTGACAGAGCATCCATCCATGTATTTTGTGTCTGAGGTACCTGTTGGATATCAAAGCTTCAAAAAGATATAGTTAGTTTTTTTACCTTTTCGAGGTATCTCTTCATATTTTTCTCTCGAGCTTCATATTCACCCTTGACTTGCCCAGTTACCAGTTGAGAGTCACTGAAGACCTTCAAGTGTTTGGCTCTCACATCCTTTGCAAGTCTATGTCCAACAATTAAAGCCTCATACGCTGCTTTATTGTTGGTGGCTGAAAATTCAAACTGTAGAGAATACTCCACCACATCACCTTCCGACCTGATTAAGATGATTCTAGCTTTTGATCCTAATGAATTGAAAGATCCATCCACATGAAGAATCCACAGGTCTTCAGGATCAGAGTTCATATGTATTTGTTCCTCTAGCGCCATTGAGCTACTCTCCGTAGCCTCTGAGCCCTCCTCATCAGGGATGGTGCACTCAAGGATAAAGTCCATCAAGACCTGAGCTTTGATTGAAGGCCTTGGGCAAAACTTAATGTCGAACTCAGAGAGTTGTAAGGCCCATTTTGCAACATGTCCCGACATATCCAGACGGTGGAGGATTGCCTTGATCGGTAGATTCATGAACAGTACTATCGTATTGTTAGATGTGTGCCATAGATGCTAGATCGGCTGACACATTCCTGTACAGATCTAAGGGCAAATTTATAATTTTGACTATAAATGAATAAAAGGGTTATTCTTCTATCACATTGTGTACATTGTGTTTGTGATACATTCTTTGAGTTAGTAGGAATATAAATTCATATTTTCAAGAGTTGAAATTTTAAGGTATGAATTTACATAACTAACTCATAAACAGCTCCTGACCATAAGATCATCATGAGGATGGTGATCAATTTGAAAGGTTGGTGTACGATCGCTTTCTTAGGGTAGATGTGTCTTAAGTCTACGGTGTGGAGACACCGAAGTGAAAGTACAGATATTCATTAAGAATGAGAGTACTGAGCGTGACCACCTCGAGCAGTCATAAGAAAATCTACCTTCTCGTCGATGACTAGCTCGATGCTGCAATTGTGTGTCTAGTTCTTTGACCTGAGGTGCATCGATGGTTCACCTTAAGTTTGTTATAGTTTGACTACACCATAACTCGATCTCCTAGCCATTCAAAATCCTGAGGTGTATGTTGGCTGTAGCATATCCATTGTAGGAACCAGATCACACTAAGATGGGATCTATCAACCTCGGTAGATGAGAAGAGTAGTCCTATGATGATCGAAAGATCGAGTCCTTAAGTCCATAGCCATGGCAGAGTGAAATAATGAAAAAAGTTTTCCATTGGATTTCACATCGGACTCGAATCGATCGATTGATTCATATGACTGATGTTGGGTTTGACGAGTTCACCTTAACCCTAATTCAGTCGGGACTCATGATAGAGGAACTCAATCACACAGGTAGCTGCACCAAGAGGTTCATCTTTAGTTCTGATGGGTTGCCACCATATACTGCTAGATGTCACTGGTGGATTTTAAGAGCAATTAGAATAATTTTGATGATCGATCATTTTAATTGTCTGAATCAGAAGAGTTCTGATCCATCGAAAGGAGTTCCGATGATGTCGATGATGAGATCACGACATGTCTCATTACCATACAGAATTGAACCTAACTGGGTCACACAAATAAGGGTTAGGATCTGGATGTCATCAATTGGGCTACCCCAATTGATTTGGATAAGATCCAATTAGGTTCAAGGAAATCATGCTAGCACTCGATTGAGCCTAACTTTCTCCTCGTGTAATCTTTTTTGTCTCTACTGAGCCAAATATGATCTGGCTCATCCAGAGAATCTTGAAAAAAATTTTCTCAGTCTAATTGAAGCTTGTCCAGCTCAGAAAAGGCTTGTCTTAATTCATGAGATGAATTTAAGATAACACCTGCTAATTTCTAGCACCTGTCAATTTCATTTTAGGACATCTGTCAAAAGTTGACATATGGGTCTTAAACTGAAGAAGATTCATTGGAAGATTTTTGTGGAGTGTCCACATGTCCAAACCACTTCAAATTGTGCATCATAATCAGATTATGGTGTGAGCTAAATTGGATTTAAGTGGGCACCCCAAATGGATAAGAACCAAAGAGTCCTGATAAACTTGGACTCTTTGGCGCCACCTTATTTGTGCTTATCCAATGTTGGCACCAACATAGGAGAGAGCATGGAGATTCTTATCTGATGTGATCAGATGATATCACTCCATCAATCAAAATTTTTTCAAAATTTATTGGAACTTTTTGATTGATCGAATGATGTGGCACTGCACAGCATACAGGATCTATATAAACCCTGCTGCACCTAGGGTTTCGTGAGAGAACTTATTTTATGCAAAAAACCCATTAGCTATTACCCCCTCTCCTCTTCTCTATATCCTCCCTACTCTCCTTTCTCCCCTGTTCATGTCCAAGAAGTTGGACGTTCATCTGACAAAGGTACAAGGCGTGGTGATGCCTGGAACAGAAGGCTGCAGGACATCTTCGACAGGCTACTGCTCCAACTTCAGAAGGAGTTCTAAAGTACTTCCAAATCAGATATTAATCTGATTTTTGAAGCATAGAATTGTGAGGAGAAGATATTTCAGATTTTACCTGAGTGGATACTGGTAGAGGCCAGGCGCTTGCGTGGCTACATCAGAACCTCAGGCAGTGCTGCGATCATCTACAGGGTAATTAGATTACCCTTAAGATATGTCTATATTTCTCATACTTTTAGATTTAATTTTAAATTTTAAATATCAGATAATAAAATTAAATCTAATAGATATTAGATCTAAAATAGCATAGGATAAAAAATTTTAATTTATTCCACCCCAAATTTGATGAAATCTAGAAGATCCTACACAGGAAAAAGGTGATTTTTCCTTCAACTGGTATCAGAGCCAGGTTATTGGCTCTATTTCAGATCTATTTTAGATCTAATTTTAATTTTAATTTATCTAATATTAAATGATTTTAGATATCACATCAGATATGATAGGATCTGAAATCAAAATATTTAAAATTAAATCTAAGAAGATCTAACATACATGAGATGCATAACTAGATTAGGATTAATTGAATCCATGAATAGTCTTAAGTTTTATATTTTAATGAGATTAAAATATAAATTAAATATAATTTATTCTCTATTTTTTTTGATATTATAATTAGATCAGAAAATAAAAAATAAAATTTTAATTATTTTATAAAATTGATCTATTGCATGCCTAGACTAGTTGTAGAATTGTTCTAGTAACTTATCTAGAATAGTTTTTATTTTGAATAGTTCAATTTAAATTTTATTTTTTAAATACTACATGTGATGTATCAGATCTGAAAGCATATTAATTAGATTGATTTTTGATACATAAGATGTATGCAAAGCATGTATTAGTTAGATCTTAAATTGTATATGTGATATGTTAATTTAGATCTAACTAGTTTTGTAGTTAGATTTATATTTCTGATTAAGGTATTCCTCAAGGCCGTCCGGTCATAAGAATAAAGTAGGATTTTAAAACCCTCTCTTCCTATTCAATGGGGTGTTCATACGACGTGTAGGGGTGCCGCGCATTCATCCTTAATCAGAAATCAAAACTTACTTTTCTGCAAAATCTTAGATCCTGAAATCCTAGGATTTATTTTACATGCTTTGTTTATGAACCCAAACTTAATTAATGTATTGAGCTTATGAAATTAAGTTAGATCTAAAATTAAAAATTTCAGATCTAAGACATTTTCATAAGATTGGGTTCAGACTTGGGTAGCTCAATTAGGTCTAGTGGTTGATCAAACCGAATCAAGAGTTGGTCAGGTGGGATCATGAAAGCTAATAATTGACCAGCCTAATAGGATTAAGTCTGGGTCAAGGTCAAATCACATTTAGATATGACTCGATCAAGTTAAGACCTAATTTGGCTCAGTGGTTAGAGCCTGGATTGTAGACTAACTCAATTAGTTCTGGTTCGATAATTTGGTGTCTAAGGTAAGTTGGACAGATGTGACCGACTGATTTTTAATAAGGAGCTACTCGACTCGAATGCATTCTTGTCGAGTTAATGGCATATCCCTCCCACCGGTCTCACTTACCTGACCATATACGTCGATCCAGTTCTGATTTGAGGTGGCTAACAATTCGAGCTGACCCATGCCACTAGGTTAGTCATAATTGTTATGACTATGTCAAGTCAAATTTAAAGAGACCTAAATCAAATCTCCCTAAAAAAATATTAAGTCTAGGTTTTCCACCATTGTGGATGTGCAGGTCCTTCCCGGGGTTGATTGTTCTCGACTGGATATAGTGGCTCAGTTGCACCGGAAAGACACAACCATGTCCATTAGGCATTGGATGCTATGGATTAGAGGATGGGTTGGGCTCAATATTTCAGATATGGTGAGGGACCCAATCAGGAATCTAGTTCGTGCAAATGGTGGGTTTGGCTTAACTAAGGATTGGAGCAATAAATCGGATACGGTGAGCTTCATGAATTAGAGACCAAGTTTTGGATACATCATGATTAGAGAATCATTGGACAAGAGTTGTCCACTCATCGGTTGACCCATCACCAATAACTATTAGGTGAGGTGATGAGCCAGTCGGTGAGACTGCACCACCCACTAGAAATCACTAATCATAGAGATTTTTACATCTCTACCAAGGGAGTGTAGGGATCTGAGAAAATAGTGAGAGCCTAATTTGTTTAAAAATAAAAATCTTAAATAAATTGGTTGAGTCTGATTACAAAATCTAACTAAAAATTTTTGACTCTCTACAGAAAACATGTCTGCCTCAAACCCCCTGACCAAAATTCTAGACACTCATAGACTAACTAGACCAAATTTTAAGGAATGGTTGAGAAACTACAGAATTATTTTGGATTTCAAAAAATTGACTCATGTCTTGGATCAGGATCCACCTGTCATGCCAACACGTCCGACTGCTGAACAGAGAGCGTCTCTGGAAAAGTGGATGGATGATGATAACAAAGCCAGGTACTACATGTTGGGTGCAATGTCTAATGATTTACAGCACCAACATGAAAATATTTTAACTACCCGCCAAATGTTGGCTCGCCTACAAGAGTTGTTTGGTGAACAAAGTCGCGCGGCCAAGTATCAAGTCTGTCAAAGACTTTTTAAGGCCAAGATGCGTGATGGGCAATCAGTCCAAGATCATTGTTTGATAATGATCAAGGATCTTGAGGAGCTTGAGAAGCTCAGTATCATCTTAGACAAGGATTTTTAGATTGATGTGATCCTTCAATCCTTGTCTGATGCATATGGTCAATTCATCATGAACTTTCATATGCATAAGATGCAATGTACCTTGGTCGAGTTAATGAATATGCTAGTTACGGTTGAGCTTTCAACGAAAGGTTCAAAAGGCTCAGTTCTTACTGTAAAGCAGACTTCTTCCAAGAGAAAATCTTTTGGAAAGAAAAAGAAGTCCGTGAAGAAGCAGAAGGGGGGTGGCAAGAACAAGAAGACAGGACCGAAGAAGAAGGCTTCTGAAAAGGGAAAGTGTTTCCACTGTCAGTCAGAAGGCCATTAAAAGCGGAACTGTCCTCAGTACCTGACCACCTTGAAGAACAAGAAGGATGGTCCTTCTGGAGGTATGCTTATTATCGAATCTAATCTTACGGTTTCTTCTGCATCTAGTTGGGTGCTTGACTCTGGTTCTAATACTCATTTGTGCACTTCTATGCAGGGTCTTGAGGAGAGCAGGAGGCTGAGGGATGGGGAGATGATCCTACGTGTTGGGAATGGAGCAAGAGTTGCTGTTGTGATCGTAAGAACCTAACATCTATGATTACCGTTAGGATTAGATTTAGTTTTAAGAGACTGTTATTATGTGCCTGTAGCAAGCAAAAATTTAATTTTTGTTTCATATTTAGCACAAGAAGGCTATGTGATTAGCTTTCATAAGGACCATTGTAACATATTTTATGAAAATAATAAAGTTGCAAATGGTTTTGTTATTAATGGTCTCTATCAGTTACATGTTGATGTATTTATTTTTAATATTGAGCAAAATATGAATGTCATAGGAATTAAAAGGCCTAGAGATAGTCTAAATGATAAGTATCTGTGGCACCTAAGGCTAGGTCATATAGCGGAAGACAAGATTAACAAATTGGAGAAATCTGAGCTACTGAGTCCGTTGACTTCCAAGTCATATCCAATTTGTGAATCATGCTTTCAAGGCAAAATGACCAAGCTCCCTTTTGTGGGACATGAGGAAAGGGCCACAGACCTACTTGTCCTAGTACATACGGATGTGTGCGGCCCATTTGATGTGCCGACTAGAGGCAACTTTGTCTACTTCATTACCTTTATCGATGATATGTCTAGGTACGGATATGTGTTTCTAATGAAACACAAGTCTGAAGCCTTTGAAAGATTCAAAAAATTCAAACATGAGGTAGAAAAACAAACAGAAAAGTCCATTAAGGTTCTTCGATCAGATCGAGGAGGTGAATACCTTAGTCAGAAATTCCTAGACTATCTTAAGGACAATGGTATAGTCTCTCAATAGACTCCATCTGGAACGTCTCAACTCAACGGAATTTCAGAATGGAGAAATCGGACCCTATTAGATATGGTCCATTTTATGATGAGCTTCACAGACTTCCCAAAATTTTTTTGAGGATATTGTCTCATGACAGCAATTTATGTATTGAATAGGATTTCCTCTAAAACCGTTCCTACCATACCTTATGAGATATGGCATGGTAAGAAGCCAAGTCTGAATCATCTCAGAATTTGGGGTTGTCTGGCTCATGTCAAGAGATAGCAGACGGATAAGTTAGAGTTCGGGTCTTTTAAAGCTCAGTTCATAGGATATCCTAAAGAATCATTAGGATATTATTTTTATATTTCAGAAGATCACAATGTGATTGTGAGTCGAAATGCTATTTTTCTTGAAAAATAGTTTATTCAAGATGGTGGCATCAGAAGAATAATTAAGCTCCAGGAGAATGTCTCTCAAGAGCAACGAGCTAAAGAACCTGAGGAACCTAATCAATCAGAACTAGTCCTAACATAACCTCTTCCACCACGTAAATCGACTAGAATTTTTCGTCCTCCTGAAAGGTACTTAGGTACCATACAAGAGAATGTAGAAAAAATATTCCTCACGGGAAATGGGGTTCATGGTGATGATCCCAAGACCTATGACGAAGCGATATCAGATATCGACTTCGAGAAATGGTTAGAGGCAATGAGATCAGAAATTGACTCGATGCACTCAAACCAAGTCTGGACCTTGGTAGATCCATCTGAAGGTATTGTACCTATTGGGTGTAAATGGATCTTCAAGAGAAAGATAGGTACAGATGGAAATGTGGAAACATTCAAAGCTAGGCTCGTAACGAAAGGATATAGTCAGCGCAAAGGCATTGACTATCAGGATACCTTCTCGCCCGTAGCCATGCTAAAATCCATCCACACATTGCTTGCTGTTGCAGCCTATTTTGATTATGAAATATGGTAGATGGACGTGAAAACGGCATTCTTAAATGGATATCTTGAGGAAGATATCTATATGGAACAGCCGCTTGGTTTCACATCCAGTGATGATGATCACAAGGTCTGCAAACTGCAAAGGTCCATTTCTGGACTTAAGTAAGCATCTCGGAGTTGGAATACTCATTTCAATGATGTGATCAAAATATTTGGTTTCATCAAGAATGAGGAGGAACCATGTGTGTTCAAAAAGGTCAGTGGGAGTGCAGTTGTCTTCCTCGTATTGTACGTGGATGACATCCTCCTAATTGGGAATGACATTCCCATGTTGACCTCAGTCAAAGTATGGTTGTCTAAGGAGTTCTCTATAAAAGATCTAGGAGAGGCATCCTTTATACTGGGTATTAAGGTCTATAGAGATAGACCAAATAGGATGCTGGAACTTTCACAGAAGATGTACATAGAGGAGGTGCTAAAAAGGTTTAGCATGGATAACTCCAAAAGAGGTTTATTACCTTTTAGACATGGCATTCATCTCTCCAAGAAGATGTGCCCTAGCACACCTGAGGAGATTGAATGCATGAGCAAGATCCCTTATGCTTCGGCAATAGGGAGCCTCATGTATGCCATGCTATGTACACGACCTGATATAGCCCATTCTGTGAGTGTCACAAGCAGATATCAATCGAATCCAGACGAAGAGCACTAGACTTTTGTGAAATGTATCCTTAAGTACTTGAGAAAGACTAAGGATATATTTCTAGTCTTTGGGAATGGAGAACTCCAGATTCAGAAATTTACAGACTCAGACTTTATGTCTGATATAGATGATCGAAAGTCGATATCTGAGAGTCTGTTCATTTGTAATGGTGGTGCAGTTAGCTGGAAGAGTTCCAAGCAAACAGTATTGCTGTATCGGAAGCTGCAAAGAAGATATTCTGGTATAAGAAGTTTGCCGCAGAGCTTGGAGTAATGTCATCGGATGCCATCCCTCTTTACTGCGATAATAATGGTGCCATAGCCCTAGCTAAGGAGCCAAGGTCTCACCAGAAGTCCAAGCACATCGAGCGGCGATTCCATCTGATCCATGATTACCTCGAAAAAGATTATGTCGAGGTCAAGAGAGTCGACTCAACAGATAATGTGGCAGACCCACTGACTAAGCCATTGGGCCAATAGAAGATCGAAGCCCACCTTGAGAAGATGGGACTTAGATATGTAGCCAATTGGCATTAGGTCAAGTGGGAGTTTGTTAGATGTGTGCCTTAGATACTAGATCGGCTGACACATTCCTGTACAGATCTAAGGGTAAATTTATAATTTTCACTATAAATGAATAAAAAGGTTATTCTTCTATCACATTGTGTACATTATGTCTGTGATACATTCTTTGAGTTAGTAGGAATGTAAATTCATATTTTCAAGAGTTGAAAATTTAAGGCATGAATTTACATAACTAACTTATAAACAGCTCCTAACCATAGGATCATCACAAGGATGGTGATCGATCTGGAAGATTGGTGTACGATCGCTTCCTTAGGATAGATGTGTCTTGAGTCTACGGTGTAGATACATCGGAGCGAGAGTATAGATATTCATTGAGAATAAGAGTACTGAGCGTGACCACCTCAAGCAGTCATAAAAAAATCTACCTTCTCGTCGATGACTAGCTTGATGCTGCAGTTGTGTGTTTAGTTCTTTGACCTGAGGTGCATCGATGGTTCACCTTGAGTGTGTTATAGTTTGACTACACCATAACTCTGTCTCCTAGCCATTCGGAACCCTGAGGTGTATGTTGGCTGTAGCATATCCATTGTAGGAATCAGATCGCACTAAGATGGGATCTATCAACCTCGGTAGATGAGAGGAGTAGTCCTATGACGATCGAAAGATCGAGTTCTTAAGCCTATGGCCATGACAGAGTAAAATAATGGAAAAGAATTTTCTATTGGGTTTCACATCAGATTCGGATCGATCGATTGATTCATATGACTCATGTTGGGTTTGACGAGTTCACCTTAACCCTAATTCAGTTGGGACTCATGATAGAAGAACTCAATCACACAGGTAGCTGCACCAAGAGGTTCATCTTCAGTTCTGATGGGTTGCCACCATATACTGCTAGGTGTCCTGGTGGATTTTGGAAGCAATTAGAATGATTTTGATGATCGATCATTCTAATTGTCTGAATCAGAAGAGTTCTGGTCCATCGAAAGGAGTTTCGATGATGTCGATGATGAGATCATGACATGTCTTATTACCATACAGAATTGAACCTAACTGGGTCGCACAAATAAGGGTTAGGGTCTGGATGTCATCAATTGGGCTACCCCAATTGATTTGGATAAGATCCAATTAGGTTCAAGGAAATCGTGCTAGCACTCGATTGAGCCTAATTTTCTCCTCGTATAATCTTTTTTGTCTCTACTGAGCTAAATGTGATCTGACTCATTCAGAGAACCTTAAAAAGGTTTCTCTCAGGCTAATTGAAGCTTGTCCAGCTCAGAAAAGGCTTATCTTAATTTATGAGATGAATTTAAGAGAACACCTGCTAATTTCTAGCACCTGCCAATTTCATTTTAAGACATCTGTCAAAAGTTGACATATGGGTCTTAAACTGAAGAGGATTCATTAGAGGATTTTTGTGGAGTGTCCATATATCCAAACCACTTCAAATTGGGTACCATAATCAGATTATAGCATGAGCTCAATTGGATTTATGTGGGCACCCCAAATGGATAAGAACCAAAGAGTCCTGATAAACTTGGACTCTTTGGCGTCACCTTATTTGTGCTTATCCAATGTTGGCACCAACATAGGAGAGAGCATGGAAATTCTTATCTGATGTGATCAGATGACATCACTCCACCAATCAAAATTTTTTCAAAATTTATTGGAATTTTTTGATTGGTCGAATGATGTGGCACTGCGCAGCATACAGGATCTATATAAACCCTGCTGCACCTAGGGTTTTATGAGAGAACTTATTTTATGCAAAAAACCCATTAGCTGCCACCCCCTCCCCTCTTCTCCATATCTTCCCTGCTCTCCTTTCTCCCCTCTTCACGTCCAAGAAGTTAGACATTCATCTGGCAAAGGTACAAGGCATGGTGACGCCTGGAACAGAAGGCTGCAGGACATCTTCGACAGGCTACTGCTAAAAGAGTTCTGAAGTACTTTCAAATCAGATATTGATTTGATTTTTAGAGCATAGAATCATGAGGAGAAGATATTCCAGATCCTATCTGAGTGGATACTGGTAGAGGCCAGATGCTTGCGTGGCTACATCAGAACCTCAGGCAGTGCTGCAATCATCTACAGGGTAATTAGATTACCCTTAATGTATGTCTATATTTCTCATACTTTTAGATTTAATTTTAGATTTTAAATATCAGATAATAAAATTAGATATAATAGACATTAGATCTGAAATAGCATAGGATAAAAAATTTTAATTTATTCCACCCTAGATTTGATGAAATCTGGAAGATCCTACACAGGAAAAAGATAGTTTTTCCTTCACGTATGAACTTGAAAGTAGGGCTGGAGCTTCTTTGCTATGATGACCAAAGTAAATATTAATTTTTCTAACTTTGTGTACCTAATCTCAGCATCCTGAAGGACCTTATTTAAGTAATACACTAGTTTTCAGATTCTCCTTCTTTTCGAATAAGAATCGAACTAATTGCTGACAGAGATATAGCAAGATAGAGTAATAACTCTTTTCCAAGTTAGGGCTTTGTAAGCGAGGGTGCTGAGCTAAGGTATTGCTTCAACTCCTCAAATATTTTCTGACACTCAATCATCCATTGGAAGTCCCTCAGCTGTTTGAGGATTTGGAAAAAAGGCAAAACATCTCTCAGTCGATATAAAAATGAAACAATTGAGTGAGGTGATCTTTTTGATGAGGCACTGGATTTTTTTTATATTTTTTGATGGGGACATCTTCAGAATTACATTAATCTTCTCCGGATTCACCATAATTCCTCATCGAGAGATCATAAATCTGAGAAAATTTCTAGAGCTAACTCCAAAGGCACATGTTGTAGGATTCAACCACATCTGGAATCGATGCAGCGTGTTATAGGTTTCTTGGAGGTCGGTTATGTGATCTGAGGTGGCTCGACTTTTTACCAATATATCATCCACATAGATCTCTATATTGTGATCAATTTAATCTTTGAATATCTTATTCACTAGTCACTGATATGTTGCCCTGACATTCTTTAGCCTAAAGGGCATCACCCTGTAATAATAGAGCCCAGAGTCAGTAATAAAGGCTATTTTCTCCTCATCCTCAGGTGCCATCCAGAGTTGGTTATAATCGGAGAGGCATCCATGAAGGTGAGGAGCTCGTACCCAGAAGTGTCATCTACTAATTGATCTATTCGAAGGAGAGTATAGCCATCTTTAGGATAGGCTTTATTTAGGTAAGTGACACTACAAAAAATCTGATCTTTTACAATAAAATTTTTTCATCGCTAAAGATAAAATTTTCATTGCTAAAACTATTAGCAACGAAAATTTTTATTACTAAAAGTTTATAGAAAAAGTCTCATAGCAAGAAGTCTTAACAATGAAAAAATTTTTTTCATCATCAAAAGTAGTCAACCGCACGATGAAAAAGATTGTAGCACTAACGATGAAATATTTTTGTAGCAAAAGCTTAAACTTTCATCGTTAAAATTATGATAAAAAAATATTTTCATCATCAAAAATAAATATTATTTATTAGAAATTATTATTATTTTTTTTAATTTTAACAATGAAAAAAAGAATTTCATCACAAAATTTAGTGACAAAAAAAAATTTTATCGCTAATTTAGTGATGAAAAAAAATTTTGTCACTAAATTAGTGATAAAAAAATTGGTATCACTAAATTAGCAATGAAAAAAATAATTTCATCACTAATTTAGTAATGAAAAAAAAATTTGTCACTACATTAGTGATGAAAAAAAAATCATTGTTAATTTAGCAATGAAATATGAAATTTCATTGCTAAATTTATGATGAAAACAAATTTTATCATAATTTTAGCTATAAAAAAAATTGTCACAAATTTAGCGATAAAAAATAAAATTTCATCATAAAAAAATAAAAAAATAAAATTTGAGATGAAAAAATTTATTTTTAACGATGAAAATTTATTTCATCATAATTTTAATGATGAAATAATATATTTCATCATAATTTGTAGTGAAAATTTTTATTTTAGAGTGATGAAATTTTTTAATTATTTTTTATGATAAAATTAATATTTTGTTACTAAATTAAGTTGGGGACAAAATAAAATATTTTTTACTATTTTTATCATGAAAGCATCCATTTAAATACAAATTTTCATCAGATCAAGCATATTTTACATAAAAATATATGAACACAATAAAAATATTTAAATTTTAAATAATTATAAGTTTCATAACTATCATTATCAGATATAAAAGTATGAGTTCATACACCATTTAAAATTAAAAAAAATTACAAACTATACATCATCACAATCGTTGGCCTCATTCCCTCCTCCAAGTGTCGATCCCTACCCCGATGTGTGTTGCGATGGCTGTGCAGAGGTGGCATCGTGCGGCTGTAGAGGTGCTAACTCGGAGGCATTGATATCGAGTCATTCCACCATCGCAGCTACTATCCTCTCGAGCGTCTGACTGTGATTCATCCAATAAGTAATTTGATCCTGTATCATGCTCATCGATGTCCTGACTGCCTCTAGCATCGAGGTATCATCAGATCGATCGGATGATGAACTGCAAAATTTTTTTAAGTGCATGCTATGCCCAGACCCTAGCTGCTGCCCGAGGATGGCATCCAAGATCACATCATCTGTCATCGAACAAATGAACTGAGATCCAGTATCGCTGTTAGATCCAACCTCCCTCATTGTCTGCTCTCTCAATTGTTACATTTTTTTTCTTCACAATAGACCAAATAACACCATAAATTTATTTTAAAGGCTTCAAAAGTATTCAAAATGTAGCACCATACTTACATGATGCTGCCTCTATTCTTCGATCACAAACTCACTACTCTTGTTCTGATAGAATTTACCATAGGCGTCGATCTGGGATAGTCCCTATTGAAACAAAAGAAAAGAAGAAAAAGGACATCAAAGTAATTTAAATATTCAATAAGAACTTATAGCGTGCAATTGCAAATATAGTTATGTACCATCCTCTTCATTTTTTATGTAAAAGAGGCACTCCCTTGCGTGTGAATAGAATCAATCTTACTCCTATTCACCTTGTTCACCTCCGATCCTCACTAAAAAATACATACAGTTATAACCAATAAAGGGCATTACAATATCAAAATAACTTGAAATACTAAATATGCCTTAAATACCTCACTCCCAAAATGCTCGCATAACCATCGCCAATCGTCACTAGATCTAGCTCAATTTTTATGAGGCTGAGTCACAGGGTCAATCTCCTTCGCCTACAACTGATTGTAATACCTATGAAGCCTACATCATCGATCTCTGTATCTGTTTGTAGCCATTTTGAGAATATATACCGTCACTTGTTCGTCGGTGCAATCCTCGAAGTTAATATTATCCTGTATATATGAACATTCACCATAATAAGAAGCAAAGACATAGAATTATTCATGTAATAAAGAATTATCCATATAACAAAAAATTATCCATGTAACATCCTTGAAGTTTAACAAAGAGACTAGAGAAAAGATAATATGGACCATGTAATGATGTACAAGACATAGAATTATCCATTATGTATGAGGACATTCTTATTATCCTGCACATTCAAAGTTAATTCTTACCTTGATGTGAGAGACAAGGGCATTGCGGTATCGAGAGGCGACATGCTTGAAACTTTCGATGGCCCATAGAAAATGATTCCACATATACAAACCAATCTTATTGGCGACTATACTAGCCTTTGTGCCAATCGAATGATTTCGAAATATCTGTACTTTTGACTTTTCATTATGTGCATGCACATATTTCTCCAAAATGAGACCTCTACTAAGACCATGCACCGCACGTCGCTGCTGTGTTCCTGCATATGAAAATTTGTAAAATGAATATATATCATCTATCAATGGATGTATATAACAAAAAAAATGTACATAGTTTATAAATTTGATAAAGATGTACCTACAAAGGGATGATGCTGTGGTGCCATGACCTCCAGCTGGACAGGCTCTGGCTGAGCACTAGCCTACTTCGTGGACTCAGACAGCTGAGTCTTATCTAAGTCCTCTGAGTCATCGTGCAAAATACTAAAATGAGGATGTGTATCATCAAGTGGAACCTACTGTCTACCCCACGAACGTCCACGTCCAAAATCAGCATGATGCTATAATGATTAAAATAATTTAAATCAGTATATAATCAAAAAAACTTAAATACTATATGATGTAACAAAAAAATAACTTGAATTACTTATTTATATTAATTATTATTCTCAAAATCTGAACTCGTGTCCATATAGTCGTCCTCAATAGGACTCGTAGAAGGCATCGATCCTGAAGTGCTATCATCATCATCGTTGATGAAGGCATCATCCATATGTGATTGTGATCCCAAATTATTGTTGGATCGTGCCCGTGCCCATGCCCGTGCCCATACTGACATTCCAACAATAGGAACATCCTCAGGTTCGCAGTCATCTCGTTACAATTGTCCTATGTCAATCGTGTCATTTGGCACTAATATATTATCTGGTGCTTGCATTTAATATGCTTCATTTTTAATAGTTGCAGAGACTTCATTCTCTAGACCTTCATCATTTAGACATATAAAAAGTATGGAATTGAACAAATATCTATGCTGAGCCCTTATTGCAACTCTCCAAGGCTCTATCATTTTGTTATCATCAACATACCACACTGGTCTCGCTTGCTTTGCAAAAATATAAGGATCACTTTCGTACCATACATGATCGATGTGGATACTGACGAGCTGAGGGTCTATAATAATTGGCATGTATTATCCTAAATCATACCATCGATACTTGAATAACATGACCCACCGAAGATCACTATACCTCAGCTCTATAACCTCATGCAAAACATCAAAAAAATTTATTATTTCACCCTTATGCTCTCCCTCCAAGCTTATTCTACAATTTTGTGTGGTTTAATCATGATTGAGATTTTTCATTAAGAATTGTACACCATTGACTATGCATGCTAAATATACTGATACAAATCTGTCAGATTTTTGTGCTAGTGTGGCTAAGTCATCACTGATACAGTTAGGATTGTCTATACGTAGCTGAGCTACCTACAATTAAAAGAACAATAAGTAGGTTAAGTTTGACAAAATAAATACTATATAAATGAACCTTTAAGTCATGGTGAACATTAACATAGCTTATTCATTCGTCAAACCACGATGCGAATTGATTCCTATGTCGTGCCGCTGCTAATGTAGGATTGATTCTTCTGAGTTCACTTTCGTGCTCACTGAAGTGATACAGTAATAACATATATATTTTAATTTAGAGTCTACGAGTACGTACGTTCATGCAATATCAACATTGTAAAAATTAAATGTGTATACTCACATCATGTATGCTTTCACCTTCTAGCTATTGTTTAGCACATACCAATGCATGTTGTCTGTTTCCTGTGGTGTCAACATTCAAAAATCTATCTTACCATATGGTCGGGCAACATTGGAGAACACGGACAATCCATCGGTGAGAATATCATCAACATCGACATTCTGTTGCGGCCTCATAAATTTGGTCTTCACTCTCTGAAGGTACATAAAGCAGAATGTCAGATATTCATTCATTACGTATGCCTCCGCTATTGAACCTTTAGACTGTGCTTTGTTAGTGACGGCACTTTTGTATTCTCGCATCTTTCTATCCAATAAATTGTCAATTGATATACATACATAATAAGTTTTACAATAATAAATAATAAATTTTATAATATCATGTAATTATCTTTTAATTGGGTACATCCAACTTGTATGTACTGGCCCACCTAGTCTAGCCTCATGTGGAAGATGAACTGAAAGATGCACCATGATATCAAAGAAGGCGGGAGGGAATATCATCTCGAGCTTATAGAGAGTAACGATAATCTTCTTCTCTAATATGTTGATTTGACTTCACCTTAACATCTTCGCACATAAATCTCAAAAATAAGTTTTCAGATCAAGTAATATATCGCACACATTATTCGGTAACAATCCATGCAAACCAATTGGGAGCATATGTTGTAGAAGCACATGACAATCATGACTTTTTATCTCGACGATCTTTCCATCTTTTGGCTTGATGCATCATTTCAAGTTTGAGGCATATCCATCAAAAAATCTCACTGATCTCAGATATGTGAGAAATTGATTTCTCTCTCTCCGATTTAGCACATAACATGCCAATGGCTTCACCAGCCTATCCCCCTATCGAATCAAATATAATTCATTTTTAATGTGCATATCCTTCAAGTCAAGACGAGCCTTTATGGTATCCTTTGTTCTTCCTTTGATATTGAGGATGGTATAAAATACATTATCAAATATGTTCTTTTCAATATGCAGGACATCAAGATTGTGTCGAAAAAGAAGTATTTTCTAATATGGAAGATCGAACACCTTGCTCCTTTTCTTCAATTTTCGATACTTGTTCGCACGCTTACTTGGCTGGCCAGACCCTTATCAAATATGACATCATATGGGTCGGGCAGTTGATTTAAAATATTATCCATAGACCAGAACCTTGGCTGGGCATGTCATTTATGCTGGTCATTGAACTTAAGACTTCTCCTCCATCTATGATCATCCAACAAGAAACATCGATAGCCAGTGAAACAAATCTTTTCACGAATATGGTCTGATGTAATATCATCATTACAAGTTGGGCATGCTTTATACCCATTTGTACACCACCAAAAAATATCATCATATGTGAAAAAATCATTAACTATCCAAAGTAGTGCCGCATGCATGTGAAAGATGCCTCCTACGACATAATCATACGTTTTGCACCCTACTTCCCACAAGTATTGCAACTCTTCGATCAACGATTCTAAAAATGTCTATGTCGCTTCCAAAGGCACGAAGATCGGGGATCAACAAAACCAATAGATTAAAGGTAATTTCAGGCTCTTCTAAGGTGATAAATTATAAGGAAACACCATAATAGATCACATACTATATGTAGTGCTAAGATTACCATATGGATTAAATCCATCTATTGCCAATCCTAGCCTGACATTTCATGAATCAGCTACAAATCATGGATGTTCACAATTGAAATATTTTCACGTATCTCTATCTGATGGATGTCTTATGACATCATCGTCAATGTCATTTCCCTCCTTATGCCATCATATGTTACAGGCAATATGTCTTGACATGAACAATCGATGCAATCGTGGCATAATCGAAAAGTATCATAAAATCTTGCATGGATTTTTTTTTTCTTTTTATCCTTACCATGACTTTCATTCCATCAACTTGAATGACAAATCGGACATGCTTGTAGATCTTTTTTATCCTTCTAAAATAGAACACAATCTGGTCATTATCGTAGGTGATCAAGAATAAAATTCAACTCAAACTATATAGATAGGGTAAGTAGGGATCATTTTCATGGAGATTTAGGGTGATTATCTTTTTTTTAAAAAAAAATAAAAGAGAATTGATTGTAGAAGGATTAAAAAAAATAAAATAATAAAAATTTAATTATAAATATAAATTAATTTATGAAAAAAATAAGTCAGAAAAATAACCTAAAAATTTTGAATCCATCATGCAAATAAGATTTATTTTTTTTTCTTATGTTGCAATATTAATTCTTATGATTAAGATATTAGCATAGCTTATCTCCAAGGGATACAGACTGTATTAGTAGATTACAGCTCGTTCTGTCAGAGTATAAACTATCTAAATTTAATTATAAGATATAAAATTTAATCTAACATACTATAATCTATCTCTCTTAAGCACGTACCATATCCAAAGATCATGGCACATCAGTACAGGATATAGACCATGTAGGATAGATCAATACCTCAAAAAAATAAAAAAATATGAAATAAAAATATAATTTTATTATATTAAAATTAAATATAAGAAAAAAAATAAAAATTTATTTATAGGCTTCATCATATTTCTGGATTGAAGGAATTTAGCCACGCATCAAGATCTCTAGCTCTATAATCTCTCAATATTTGATCCCTAAAGCTTCTTAATTTTTTTTCTCTATTTTTTTCTTACTTTTTCACTAATTTCTTCTCCTCTCTATACTTATTTCTAGATCCCTATTTATAGATAAATTTTTTATATTTTTTTGATAGGAAAAGGAGTCCTAAAATCCTTAGAAATTATATAAAACCTTTTACAATTATTTCTGACCATCGGATCAGCTTTGGATCGCTCAGATCTGATCAAAAATTACTATTTTAATCTTTATCAAAGTTGGATTCAACCACAGCCATTTGATCTGGGTTCAAATTTATTCTGGCCTTCAGATCGCACAGCTTAACTCCTTATCAAAGTTGGAAACGATGCTGGCCGTCCGATCGCGTGATGGATTGAGTTTCGATCATCACATCGTGCAAAAGCTTCCTCTTATCAATCGACAATGAACAACAGCCATTGGATCTGAGTCGGGATGATTGTGGATCATTGGATCGCGCAAAATCATCTCAACCCACTATGAGCTGTGCCTATGGATCATGTATTGTTTCTGATGGACCGCGCCCTGACTCTGTGGACCGAGCGGTCGGTCCACCATGCATCGAAGATAATTTTTAATATTTTTTAAAATATTTTGGATCGATTTTCACTCTAATTTTTGTTTGAAAAAATTAAAAAAATATGCACTAAATTTTTTATAAATTTCTCAACAGTTTGGTACTTAGATTTTCAATTAAATCAACATCTATTTTTCATAAATATGCTTTAATTTTTTTAAATTATTTATTTTTATAAAAAAATCTAATTTATTCATAAAATTAGATTTTTAAAAAGTTGTTAGCACTATAAATTACCAAAAATATCTTTAATAAATATAAAAATATACCACTTATCACACCCTCTAATTTAAACTTTGCTCGTCTGCGAGTAAAGAAAAAATTTAGAAATAAATATCATTTAACTTAAAGTTTTATATTTTATCAAATAATTTTTAAAAGAGCCACTGATGTTCAGTAGAGCGTGAATGAGGTATGTCATTGGAGTATTAATACTAATCAATGTGGGAGTTAAGCTAAGAACACTAAATATTTTTTGAATTTTTTTTAAATTATTCTCACCTTTATCTCTAAATCATTAATCTCATATGGACATGTATATTGTTACTTCCATCCTTTATTTATTAATTTTTTTTATTTTTTAATGTTGTACTGCTATTGAGTGTCTTAACCCCTTAAGCTTTCTGTTTGATCCATATAACGAGTTTTTAGCCAATGACTCCCAAATCAAATAGCTTTAGGGCACTAAATATAGAATACCCCTTGGACCTACATACTTGAATCAAACAGACTACGAGTTAAAACTGGCTTTACAACAAAGCTTTTTTGTCCTTTATACCTTTTGATGTGAAACTCAATGCTTGCTTAGGCAAAGAGATCCGGTTACTTAGCATGAAGTACTTGAAAAAAAAATTTTAAATTAAATATATGAAGAAATATATAGTTATCCTACACAAGTTCATAAGAAGTAAACTATTCTTTGATGCTGGTAGAAAAATTTAGAAATGCTCAAAGAAAACTTAACTCTTTATTGAGTTTTCCTAATACTTGATCCCTCAATATCTCACAAACTCTATAATTTGTACATCAATTTTTTTTAAAAATGCTTGATTTAACTCGATTCTTAAGTATAATCAGGTACTTAAATACTAAATACTAACTTGCTTAAAGATTTTAAAATTTTAAAAATTTAAAAAAAAAATTATTATTCTTTCTCCCAACTTAATCAACATTGTCTTCAATGGAGTAGAAAAAATAAAAGGATGAATAAAAAGAGAAAAAAGGAAAGATATCACCTGAACCAGACATCTTTTCAAAATTAGTTCTCCCTCCAACTTAGTAAATTTTGTCTTCAAATCTCCACAAAAGATATGAAGCAAGTCTCGATTAACTTAAATTAAATGCAAAAGAAAGCAAAAGCAAAAGCTGGAATGGGTTGCCTCCCAAAAAATGCTAAGTTTATTATCTTTAGCTAAATCAAATTATTGATAGGTGCTTCCACATAGAGCAATCTTTTATTCCTAAAAAAATAAAGATCAATTAAAATAAAATAAAAAAAATTGGGTTGCCACTCAAAAAGTACTAAGTTTATCATTTTCAGTCAAATCAGACTAATTCTACCTCACTTATCCCGTATCAAATATTGGATTGATAAATTCAAGTGGATAAGGTGGGTGAGGTGAATCAAGTAGGGCATTAACTTTCTGGACTTAAATTTCTTTAATTGGTTCATTCAGAAAATTCATCTTTACAAGTGATTCTACAGGTGGTTGCCATTGTGGATGAACTCTCTGATCACTAGATGAAAAAATTTTATAAGTTATTTTAAATTTTTGATCTAGCTAGAGATTACAGTTAAAATCTTCTTCTCCTGGGTCAATGATCTCATAGATCTCATCCTGGATTAAGTTTACATCAACTAATTGGTCCTTTTTATTTTCAAGATTAAAAATATTAAGATCAATGGACATGTTTCCAAATAAAAGCTTCATGAGTCCATCGTGACAGTTGATCAGGGTGTTGGTAGTTGCTAAAAATGGTCTAGCTAAGATGACGAAAATGTGACCTTTTAGGTTTGACACTAGTTCAGTTTCTGAGATCACAAAATCCACAGGATAAATGAAATCACTGACCTTGATTAGCACATCCTCCATAACTCTCTTGAAAATTCTCACTGATCGGTCTGCCAATTGCAATGTAATTTCTATAGGCTTTAATTCTCCTATCTTCAATTTCTCATGACCGAAGAAGGTAAGATATTCACACTAGCCCCTAGGTCTAACAAGGTCCTATCAATGATGGTTTCTCCAATGACACATGAGACTGTAGAAGATCCTGGATCTTTGTACTTGACTGGCATGTGGCTTGAAAGATATGAGCTCACACTAGCTGCCAAGAAAGCTTTCTTGGAAACATTAGTGGTCTTCTTCTTTGTGCATAGGTCTTTAAAAAATTTGGCATATGTGGGAACTTGTTGGATCATATCTAGTAGAGAGATATTTACTTTCATTTATTTAAACATCTCTAAGATTTGATCCATATGGGCTGAGTGTCTGTTGGACCTAAGTCTATTTGGAAAAGGAGCTATAGGATTGGTGGTTTTATAGGATTGATGGTTGATGTCTCAACTTGCTTGAACCTAGTGATGGGTTCTACAATTGGCTTGGATGGCTCATCAACCTCTATTGATTCAGGCTCGTCAGAGTTGGTCTGATCGATCTGTGGTTCAGTCAATTGATCTTTTTGGTTCTCAGTTATACCTACCTGATTGTCTACTTGTCTCCCAGATCTTAAGGTGTGAATTATATTTACATGGTTGAATCGACCTTCAGGTTGAGATTGTTGACCAATCTGGGCTCTTGAATTAGGTTCAGGTTGGCTTGGCCATTTTTCTTTTTCTCTTTCACTGATGGTGGTAGCCAACTGACTTAATTGCATTTCTAGACGGGCAATGGCTTGGGTGTTTGAATTTACAAGTTGGCTCGTGGTTTGCATGAAATTATTTATATTTTTTGTCAAGGCTTCAAGACTTTTCTCTAGTGAATTATGCTTTTGGTCATTAAATTGTATACTATCAGAAGTGGTTTTTATTAAAATCTCTAACCCATTTTCTAGTGCATTAAGCCTTTGATCATTGTTGAAGCCTTGCGAATAATTTGATGGTTGAGTGGGCCTTTGATTGGATTGATTAAGGACAGGTCTACTGGGATTTGACCCTTGTGACCAAGAAAAGTTAAAGTGATTCCTCCATCCTGGATTATATGTTGGTGCATAAGGGTCATTTGTAGATTTGTAGTAGGCAGCATTAACCTGTGCAACTTCGTTCCCAGTTGGGTTAATCAAAAAGAAACATTCTTCCATGATGTGGTCTATGGCATTACATCCATTGCAAGTAGATGTTGAAACTTGGTTTACTTGAGTGTGTCCCTTGAGTTTTAAGGCCTCTAACCTACGTAGTATAGTATCTATTTTGACCTCTGTAGCAAGAGATGTAGATACTTGGTGCATAGCACCTCTTGTAGGTTCCCTAGTTGCCTTCCATAGCTGGCTCTTTTCTACTAGGTCCTCTAAGAATTGCCAGGCTTCATTGGCTTCCTTATGCATAAACTGGCCCTGACACATTGACTCTAGCATGGTTCTAGAGTTTGGGTCTAGTCCCCCATAAAAGGTTGGGCATAGTCTCCAAGTCTCAATTCCATGGGGTGGGCATTGGGTTAAAAGGTTCTTGAAATGATCAAAACACTTTCAGAAAGACTCACCCCCAAATTGATAAAATTGGTTAATTTCATTTCTTAACTTAGCCATTTTATGATGTGAAAAAAATTTTCTCCAAAAAGTTTTTACAAATCCATCCCAAGTTGTGATCGAGTGGTTGGGCATACTATATAACCATTTCTTAGCACTGTCCTTGAGAGCAAAATTAATCAGCCTGAGTTTAATAGCATCATCTGACATTTGGTGTATTCTCATGGTGTCACATACTTTCTCAAATTCTCTAATAAAAATATATCCATCTTAATTATCAATGAATTTAGGGAGCATGTTAATGATTTGAGGTTTAATTTTAAAAGTTGTTGTATTGGTTTGGAGAAGTCTGATACAAGATGGTTGGGCTGACCCAATAGGATAGCAAAGATCTTTTAGGACCTGAGGTTGATTGACTTCACTCATTGTGGACTCAAAATTTTCTTGGATTAGGGTAGGGTTTGAATCAATTCTCACTAGACGACCAGATTTTCTTTTTCAAGTTGCAATCTTGTGAGATTTTTAATAATTTTTTTTTATTAGAAGAGAGAAGAGAAAGGAGAGATAGATAATAAGAGAGTTCTAAAGATGAGTCCTAAGGGGTCTTAAATCTAAAGATGATAGAGAAGAGTATGTTTAAATTTAGTTAACAAGCAAATTATGCAGTCAATTTTAACTAAGGGTGATCCAAGATCTAGACAGCTCCTAACTGTCAAGATTGTTTTTGAGTACTCCAAGTGAAAGACTAGCCACTCAACTGGTCAGATAAGTATAAGATTGGTGGGAGTCCCCCTGTTGCTTTCTTTAGACACCAACTGAGTTGGCCAGGTAAGCGAACGGAACTAATTAAATAACCACATTCTTTCAAAACGTAGTCTCTGAACCACTTTTCTAGACACCAGTCAAACTGACTAACCATAACCTGATCCAACTCTTTGGATCCCTTATCCTATTGAGCTCAAGAGTCCTTAGGGGCCAATGTCTAATTAATTTTAAGTTAAGATTTAGGTCAATGCAATATGCAGGATGATGATTTATGGGTCAAGAAAGGGTGATAAAATCTCTACCTTATCTTATTTAGAGTTTGTGCCCTTAAGATGTTTTATAGAATTATGCAATGCAAGAAGAAAAGGTGGCCAAACTTGGTAGTTAGTCAAGAATAAATTAATTTATTTCATTTTTTAAGTTTTGTGATTAAGTATCTAATTTCTTAAGTAGATTATGAGGTGTCAATGTAGAAATTTTTTTTTTTAGGAGAAAGTAAATTTGATAAAGTAACTAAGAAGGTTAGAAAGCAAATAAAAAGAAACTAAGAATAAGATAAAAAAAATTTATTAAAAAAAATTATACTTAGATCCTCAGCAACGGTGCCAAAATTTGATCGCTGTCATAGGCGGTCAAGAATAAAAACTAACTCAAACTATATAGATAGGGTGAGTAGGGATCATTTCTATAGAGATTTAGGGTGATTATCTTTTTTTTTTAAAAAAATAAAAGAGAATTGATTGTAGAAGGATTAAAAAAATAAAATAGTAAAAATTTAATTATAAATATAAATTAATTTATAAAAAAAATAAATCCAAAAAATAATCCAAAAATTTTGAATCCATCGTGCAAATTAGATTTTTTTTTTATGTTGCAATATTAATTCTTGTGATTAAGATATTAGCATAGCTTATCTCTAAGGGATATGGCCTGTATCAGTAGATTACAGCTCGTTCTATCAGAGTATAAACTATCTAAATTTAATTATAAGATATAAGATTTAATCAATACACCATAATCTATCTCTCTTAAGCACGTACCATATCCAAAGATCATGGCATGTCAGTACAGGGTATAGACCGTGTAGGCTAGATCAATACTTCAAAAAAATAAAAAGAAATAAAATAAAAATATAATTTTATTACATAAAAATTAAATATGAAAAAAAATAAAAATCTATTTACAAGCTTCATCGTATTCCTGGATTAAAGAAATTTAGCCACGCATCAAGATCTCTAACACCATAATCTCCCAATATTTAATCCCTAAAGCTCCTTGATTTTTTTCTCTATTTTTTTCTTACTTTTTCTTTGATTTTTTCTCCTCTCTACACATATTCCTGGATCTTCTATTTATAGATGAATTTTTCATATTTTTTTGGTAGGAAAAGGAGTCCTAAAACTCTTAGAAATCCTATAAAACCCTTTACAATTATTTTTGACCGTTGGATCAGCTTCGGACTACTTATATCTGATCAAAATCACTGTTTTAATCCTTATCAAAGTTGGATTGAACCACAGCCATTCGATCTGGGTTTGAATTTGTTCTAAGCCATTGAATCGCACAGTTTAACTCTTTATCAAAGTCGAAAATGATACTGGCCATCCGATCACGTGATGGATTGAGTTTCGACTGTCGGATCGTGCAAAATCTTCCTCTTATCAACCGACAATGAACAACAGCCATTGGATCTGAGTCATGATGATTGTGGACCATTGGATCGCATAAAATCATCTCAACCCACTGTGACCCGTGCCTGTGGACCGCATATTATTTTCGATGGACCGTGCCCTAACCTGTGGACCGAGCGGCCGGTCTACCATGCATCGAAGGTAATTTTCAATATTTTTTAAGATATTTTAGCTTAATTTTTACTCCAATTTTTGTCTAAAAAAATTACAAAAAATATGCATTAAATTCTTTATAAATTTCTCAATATTTTGATACTTAGATTCTCAATTAAATCAATATCTATTTTTCATAAAAATACTCTAATTTTATATTTTTCTAAAATTATTTATTTTTATAAAAAAACTAATTTATTCATAAAATTAGGTTTTTAAGAGGATGTTAGCACCATAAATTACTAAAAATATCTCCAATATATATAAAAATATACCACTTATCACACCCTTCCAACTTAAACTTTGCTCATTCTCGAGTAAAGAAAAAATTTAGAATTAAGTATCGTTTAACTTAAAATTTTGAATTTCATCAAATAATTTTTAAAAGAGCCACTGATGTTCAGTAGAGCGTGAATGAGGCATATCATTAGAATATTAATACTAATCAATGTGGGAGTTAAGCTAAGAACACTAAATATTTTTTAATTTTTTCTTAAATTATTCCTATCTTTATCTTCAAATCATTAACCTCATACGGATATGTATATTGTTACTTACATTCTTTATTTATTGATTTTTTTTTATTTTTTAATATTGTACTACTATTGAGTGTCTTAACCTCTTAAGCTTTTTGTTTGATCCATATAGCGAGTTTTCAGTCAATGACTTCCAAATCAGATGGCTTTAGGGTACTAGATATAGAATATCCCTTGAAACTATTTGCTTGAATTAAACAGGCTACGAGTTAAAACTAGCTTTACAACAAAGCTTATTTGTCCTTCATACTTTTTGATGTGAAACTCAATACTTGCTTAGGCAAAGAGACCCGATTACTCAGCATGAAGTACTTAAAAAAAAAAATTTAAATTAAATATATGAATAAATGTATAGTTATCCTACACAAGTCTATAAGAAGTAAACTCTTCTTTGATGCTGGTAGAAAAATTTAAAAATACTCAAAGAAAACTGTTTAAGTTTTAAACTTAACTCTTTATTGAGTTTTCTTAATACTTGATCCCTCAATATCTCACAAACTCTATAATTTGTACATCAATTTTTTTAAAAAAATACTTGGTTTAACTCAATTTTTAAGTATAATCAGATACTTAAATGCTAAATACTAACATACTTGAGGACTTTAAAATTATAAAAATTTAAAAAAAAATTATTATTCTTTCTCCAACTTAATCGACATTATCCTCAATAGAGTAGAAAAAATAAAAATATGAATAAAAAGAGAAAAAAAGAGAGATATCGCCTGAGTCAGATATCTTTTCAAAATTAGTTCTCCCCCAAACTTAGCCAATTTTATCTTCAAATTCCCATAAAAGATATGAAGCAAGTCTTGATTAACTTAAATTAAATGCAAAAGAAAACAAAAGCAAAAGCTAGAATTGGGTTGCCTCTCAAAAAGTACTAAGTTTATTATCTTCAGTCAGATCAAATTATTGACAGGTGCTTCCATATAAAGCAGTCCTTTATTCTTAAAAAAAATGAAGATCAGTTAAAATAAAATAAAAAAAAAATTATATTGCCTCTCAAAAAGTACTAAGTTTATCATCTTCAGTCACACCATACTAATTCTATCTCACTTATCCAATATCAAATATTGGATTGATAAATTCAAGTGGATAAGATGGGTGAAGTGAATCAAGCAGGGCATTAACGTCCTGGACTTGAATTTCTTCAATTGGTTCATTCAGAAAATTCATCTTTACAAGTGATTCGATAGGTGGTTGCCATTGTGGATGAACTCTCTGATCACTAGATGAAAAAATTTCATAAGCTATTTCAAATTTTTGATCTGACTAGAGATTACAGTTAAAATCTTCTTCTCCTTAGTCAATAGTCTCATAGATCTCATCCTGGATCAAGTTTACATCAACTACTTGGTCCTTTATGTTTTCAAGATTAAAAATATTAGGATCAATGGATACATTTCCAAATGAGAGCTTCATGAGTCCATCGTGATAGTTGATCAGGGCATTGGTGGTTGCTAAAAATGGCCTACCTAAGATGATTGGGATGTGACTTTTTGGGTTTGACACCGGTTCAGTTTCTAGGATCACAAAATCCACAGGATAAATAAAATCACTGACCTTGATTAGTACATCCTCCATAACTCCCTTGGGGATTCTCACTGATCGGTCTGTCAATTGCAATGTAATTTCTGTAGGCTTTAATTCTCCTATCCCTAATTTCTCATAGACCGAATAAGGTAAGATATTCACACTAGCCTCTAGGTCTAACAAGGTCCTATCAATGATGGTTTCTCCAATGTCACATGAGATTGTAGGAGACCCTAGATCTTTGTACTTGACTGGCATATGGCTTGAAAGATATGAACTCACACTGGCTGCCAAGAAAGCTTTCTTAGGAACATTAGTGGTCTTCTTCTTTGTGCATAGGTCTTTGAGAAATTTGGCGTATGTGAAAACTTGTTGGATCATATCTAGTAGAAAAATATTTATTTCACTTGTTTAAACATCTCTAAGATTTGATCCATATGGGCTGAGTGTCTGTTGGACCTAAGTCTATTTGGAAAAGAAGCTATAGGATTGGTGGTTTTATAGAATTGGTGGTTGATGTCTCAACTTGCTTGAACCTAGTGATGGATTCTGTAATTAGCTTAGATGGCTCATCAACCTCTGTTGATTCAGGCTCGTCAGACTTGGTCTGATCGGTTTGTGGTTCAGTTGATTGGTCTGTTTGGTTCTCAGTTATACCTACCTGATTGTCTACTTGTCTTTCAGATCTTAAGGTGTGAATTACAATTACATGGTTGAATCGACCTTCAGGTTGAGATTGTTGACCAATTTGGGCTCTTGAGTTAGGTTTAGGTTGGCTTGGCCATTTTTCTTTTTCTCTTTCACTGATGATGGTAGCCAATTGACTTAATTGCATTTCTAGACGGGCAATGGCTTGGGTGTTTGAATTTACAAGTTGGCCAATGATTTGCATGAAATTGTTTGTGTTTTTTGTCAAGGCTTCAAGGCTTTTCTCTAGTGAATTATGCTTTTGGTCATTAAATTGTATACTATCAGAAGTAGTTTTTATTAAAATCTCTAACCCTTTTTCTAGTGCATTAAGCCTTTGATCATTGTTGAAGCTTTGCGAATAATTTAATGGTTGAGTGGGCCTTTGATTGGATTGATTAAGGACAGATCTATTGGGATTTGACCCTTGTGACCAAGAAAAGTTAGGGTGATTCCTCCATCTTGGATTATATGTTGGTGCATAAGGATCATTTGTAGATTTGTAGTAGGCAGCATTGACCTGTGCTACTTCATTTCCAGTTGGGTTCATCAAAAAGGGACATTCTTCCATGATGTGGTCTGTGGCATTACATCCATTGCAAATAGATGTTGAAATTTGGTTCACTTGGGAGTGTCCCATGAGTTCTAAGGCCTCTAACCTATGTAGTATAGTATCTATTTTGGCCTCTGTAGTTAGGGATGTGGATACTTGGCGCATAGCACCTCTTGTAGGTTCCCTAATTGCTTTCCACTGCAGGTTCTTTTCTGTTAGGTCCTCTAAGAATTGTCAGGCTTCATTGGCTTTCTTATGTATAAACTTTTTCTGACACATTGACTCTAGCATGGTTCTAGAGTTTGGGTCTAATCCTTCATAAAAGGTTGGCATAGTCTCCAAATCTCAATTCCATGGTGTGGGCATTGGGTTAAAAGGTTCTTGAAAAGATCAAAACACTTCCAGAAAGACTCAACCCCAAATTGATAAAACTGATTAATTTCATTTCTTAACTTAGCTATTTTATGATGTGAAAAAAACTTTCTCAAGAAAGTTTTTACAAATCCATCCCAAGTTGTAATCGAGTGGTTGGGCAGACTATATAACCATTTCTTAGCACCGTCCTTGAGAGCAAAATTAATCAGCCTAAGTTTAATAGCATCATTTGACATTTGGCGTATTCTCAGGTGTCACATGCTTCCTCAAATTCTCTAATAAAAATATATGCATCTTCATTACCAGTGAATTTAGAGAGCATGTTAATGATTTGAGGTTTAATTTCAAAAGTTGTTGCATTGGTTTGAGGAAATCTGATGCAAGATGGTTGGGCTAACCCAATAGGATAGCAAAGATCTTTTAGGACCTGAGGTTGATTAACTTCACTCATTGTGCACTTAGAATTTTCTTGGATTAGGGTAGGGTTTGAATCAATTCTCACTAAATGGCCAGATTTTTTTTTTCAAGTTGCAATCTTGTGAGATTTTTAATGATTTTTTTTTTGGTCAAAAGAGAGAAGAAAAAAGAGAGATAGATTAGAAGAGAGTTCTAAAGATGAGTCCTAAGGAGTCTTAAATCTAGAGATGATAGAGAAGAGTAAGTTTAAATTTAGTTAACAAGCAAGTTATGCAGTCAATCTTAACTAAGGGTGATCTTAGATCTAGACAGCTCCTAACTGTCAAGGTTGTCCTTGAGTACTTCAAGTGAAAGACTAGCCACTCAACTGGTCAGATAAGTATAAGATTGGTGGGGGTCCGTCCGTTGCTTTCTTTAGACACCAACTGAGTTGGCCAGGTAAGCGGACAGAATCAATTAAATAACCACCTTCCTTCAGGACGTAGTCTCTGAACCACTTTCATAGACACCAGTCAAACTGACTAACTCTAATCCGATCTAACTCTTTGGATCTCTTATCCTATTGAGCTCGAGAGTCCTTAGGGGCCAACATCTAATTGATTTTTAGTTAAGATTTAGGTCAATACAATATGCAGGCTGATGATTTGTGGGCCAAAGAAGGGTGATAAAATCTCTACCTTATCTTGTTTAGGATTTGTGCTCTTAAGATGTTTTATAGAATTAGGCAATGCAAGAAGAAAAGGTGGTCAAATTTTGTAGTTAGTCAAGAGTAAATTAATTTGTTTCACTTTTTAAGTTTTGTGATTAAGTATCTAATTTCTTAAGTTGATTATGAGGTGTCAATGTAGAGAATTTTTTTTTTTAGAATAAAGTAAATTTGACAAAGTAACTAAGCAGGTTAGAAAGTAAATAAAAAGAAACTAAGAATAAGATTAAAAAAAATTATAAAAAAATAATCATGCTTATATCTCCGACAATGGCGTCAAAATTTGATTGCTGTCATAGATGGTCAAGAATAAAAATCAACTCCAACTATATAAATAGGATGAGTAGGGATCATTTTTATAGAGATTTAGGATAATTATCTTTTTTTTTAAGAAAAAATAAAAGAGAATTGTTTGTAGAATGATTAAAAAGAATTAAAAAAGTAAGAATTCAATTACAAATATAAATTAATTTATGAAAAAAATAAGTCAGAGAAATAACTCAAGAATTTTGAATCCACCATGCAAATTAGATTTATTTTTTTTCTTAAATTGTAATATTAATTCTTGTGATTAAGATATTAGCATAGCTTATCTCTAAGAGATACGGACTGTATCAGTAGATTACAGCTCATTCTGTCAGAGTATAAACCATCTAAATTCAATTATAAGATATAAGATTTAATCCAATATACCATGATCTATCTCTCTTAAGCACATACCGTATCCAAGGATCACGGCACGTCAATACAAGGTATAGGCCATGTAGGCTAGATCAATATCTCAGAAAAATAAAAAGATATAAAATAAAAATATAATTTTATTACATAAAAATTAAATATAAGAAAAAAATAAAAATCTGTTTACAGGCTTCATCGTATTCCTGAATTGAAGGGATTTAACCACGCATCAAGATCTCTAGCTCCATAATCTCCCAATATTTGATCCCTAAAGCTCCTTGATTTTTTTTCTCTTTTTTTCTCTTATTTTTTCTCTAATATTTCTTCTCTCTACATTTATTCTCGAATTTCCTATTTATAAGAGAATTTGTTATATTTTTTTGGTAGAGAAAGGAGTCCTAAAACCCTTAGAAATTGTATAAAATCCTTTACAATTATTTCTAACCGTCGGATCAGCTTCGGACCATTTAGATCTGATCAAAATTACTGTTTTAATCCTTATCAAAGTTAGATTCAACCACAGCCATTCGATCTAGGTTCAAATTTATTTTGGGCCATCGGATCGTGCAGTTTAACTCCTTATCAAAGTCGAGAACAATGCTGGCCATCCGATCGCATGATGGATTGAGTTTCGATCGTCGGATCGCATAAAAGCTTCCTCTTATCAACCAGCAATGAATAGCAACCGTTGGATCTGAGTCAGGATGATTGTGGATCATTGGATCACGCAAAATCATCTCAACCCACTATGAGCCGTGCCTGTGGACCACATATTATTTTTGATGGACCGCACTCTGACTCTGTGGACCGAGCGACCGGTTCACCATGCATCGAAGGTAATTTTTAATATTTTTTAAGATATTTTGGCTCGATTTTTGCTCTAATTTTTATCTAAAAAAATTTTAAAAAATATGTATTAAATTTTTTTTTAATTTCTCAATATTTTGGTACTTAGATTCTCAATTAAATTAATATCTATTTTTTATAAATATGCTCTAATTTTATATTTTTTAAAATTATTTATTTTTATAAGAAAATCTAATTTATTCATGAAATTTGGTTTTTAAGAAGATGTTAGCACCATGAATTATCAAAAATATCTTCAATAAATATAAAAATATATCACTTATCAGAATCATTCGAACATGCATGTATCTTTTCGCAGTGTAGGCTCAAGTCATCAACTCCCAACCCGAGTCCTTTCAACAATTTTTTGGCTCCGTAATGACTCAACAGAGTAACTCTCCCTCAGATGGTAGGTTCTTCAAAAATTTGAGCAATCAATTAAATAAGTTGTTTGACCACTTACCAAGTGTCTTCATATATAATAACTTTATTACAGTGGACAACAGAGAGTACTTCTTACAACCAGGATAAACATCACTTTGCGCATCTCTTAATAGATGCTCGAATCAATCATTCACAGGCATGTTACTATTCTCCTCAACTTCTTATCTTAGGATGGGATGCTGTTGTTTTGATCTCACTTCTACATTTGCTTCAAATAAATTCGGATGGAGATCCTCCAGAATTTCTCGATCTTCTGCACCGAGTGTTTGCTTTTCATGATTGGGTGATCCACCTACTAACGACGCATTTGTGAAACTTCTGGGCAACATGCCCGAGCCAGTCGGCAAATTTTCACCATGACAAGTCTATCTCTTGTAAGTCACATCTATATCGTGTTCGTATAAATGATTCTGAATATCTGATAGGGTACATCAAAATAAATTTCTACATCGACGACATGGATAATGAGCTTTCCTATCTTCTCTAATGTGATTGGATGCCACATTCATGAAAGACGTCACACCCACAATATACTCAGGACAGAACTTATCATGCAATGACATCCAACTACGATCTATGCCTACATATTTATGATGCAAACTATATAGTCGATCTTATGTAATAATAGTTAACTAACGCCTTATATCCCCTACTTATAAGGTGGTGGTCCTATCTCATTCAGGAACACAAGAATTTAACATTGCTATATATGTCTTCTACACCAAAAAAATTTCGGCAGCATTTCGATGCAGTTTTTTAGATACACAAACACAAATTATGCTATATACCCAAAGAATATGATCGAAAATACAGACAAAACTCTCTGATATAGACGCACATGGTATGCAATATAAAATTCACTCATACACCCAAACTATCCACAAGGATAATTCAAGGATAGTGTGCACAACACCAATATTTTTTTCATTAAAGAATAAATATTGGTTCATGCATGCTATCCTTGAACAAAAATTCTAAGGTCTATAGATTTGTTATGCTATGATTAATATATTATTATTATAATAATTTTTATTTTTAAATAATTTTAAGATCTTAAACTATGCTTCAAATAAAGAGTAGACCAACAAATAATCATGCCTAATGACTAAAATCAATTACAAAAAGGAGAACAAAATTTAAAACACTACAAACTATCAAAATTATTGTTTTAGATTTCTGCAGCCAGACAATCATAAAAATTAAAAAAAATTATGCCCTGATGATCTTCCAACTCCCCCATAAATCCCACAGAGAGAGAGAGAGAGATGGGTATCGAGATGGAAGCGGATGTCGATGGCTATGCAGCGACGGCAACAGCGACAGTGATGGTGGTGCGGCGACCAACAGGTGGATTGTGAGAGAGAGAGAGCCAGAGAGAGAGGGGCCATACCTGAGAGATCTTCAGATAAAGAAAGAGATCGCGGCCCGATGAACTTCAAAAAGGGACGATGGCGGAGGTGGAGGCAAAGCAACGACGAAGATGGTGGAGGTGGAGCGACGACGATGGTGGTGGCCCTTGGGAAGCAACAATCGTAAGAGAGGGACAGGGGGAGAGAGAGAGAGAGAGAAAGTGATGGAGAGAGAGGGAGAAATCAGGGAGGAAGATGATGGCAATGGCAGAAGGAGGATGACGATGAGGGCTGCCTCGATTCGATCGGTGTGGTTGTTGGGAATAGTGTCCCAAAGCCAATCGTCAATTTATTGACGGTTGTGTTCTTTCTTGTATTAGTATATGAATTACAAATAAATAAAAGTTATTTTGGTATTTTTTATCACAAATTGTTTCATCTTCTAATGAACTCCTGTGTTGTGGTGAAGTTCTTAGGACTATTTAGACTCAACAAAGGAAGATTTGTCGTTTAGTCCTTAAACCTGTTCGCGATCAAATAATACATTATTACCAAGGACAACAATATTTATCAAGCATAGGTCATTGTCTGCCATATGGGTTGGTTGTCTTCTTAACCAAAGAGTGTGAAGACACTGGTATGGCATACAGGTGAGATGTAAGGGTACATCTGCACTGAACGTGACCGACTCCAGAGCTTTTTCTGCTGTCAAGATTTGCTCCGATGGGATATGGGTATAACTGTCCCTCCGACCTGAGACCGCCACGGTGACTTGCAAGCAACTCAGTGCACTTAAGCACTGGACAACCTGAATTTCTAATTCAGTGATGGAAGGCTGCTGGGTGTAGTTAAGTACTTGACTTGTCGGTGCGTGTGTCAAGATGAGATTGACCACTCCAGTTCAGGAGCTGTGTACAGTCGTATTTCAATTTAGCAAAACCTTGGCCAAGGTAGTCCTAGTGAGGAGTCACAGGACTGTTTGAGTTGAGCACGATTCGGATGATCTAATCAGGATTGACAGTTTAATCCTGAGTCGTCCTATACACAGGGGTCAAAAGGAATGAATTATACAGTAACCATATTCGCGTAGGTTCTGAATGTTACGTTTGCGACTATTCGATCTATCCGAATGTCGGGTACCATTGTTAGATGGTCACTTCGATTAGTACAGAAATTGATTTCTGTGCTACCAGCTTAGGTTCGAACCTGCGGAGTCACACACATTAGAGGTTCCTATCTGATCTGATGGCTGGTGAAAAGTCCCACTGGACTGGGACTCTTCGACCAAGAGTCCTAATGCTCAGAGACTCTGAGTCCAATGTGTCTGAAACTCTGTGATCAAAAATCAAGATTCTCTAATCATGAGTTCCACTCATTTTGGGTACCGGGGTCAAGAGTCCCACTGGTTTGGGACTCTTCGATCAAGATTTCATATCGATGGACTTTGATGCCCGATTGCCCATCGGATTTGGAGTCAGTATTTATGAGAGATTTTATTAGTAATTTGATTGCTAATTAACTCAATTTGATTAAGTAATTATTTTTGGATCAAGTCCAATTGAATTGGATTCAGTTGGATTTGACCTGATTAGGTTAAGAGTTGACCTAATCGCCAAGGTGGTTTGATCCCTGATATGATCAAGGATTGGGTTTAGTCAATTTTTTATTTGATTAGAATTTTATTGAGTCTAATTAAGCCTAATTGTGTTGGGTTTAATTTAGTCTAATTGTACCTAATCTATTTTAATAAGGTTGGTTCAATTAGGTTGATTTAATATTTGAAACCACCTTAACTTATCTCCCTGCGCCACCTCACCTCACCTGCGCCTATTTGAATTCACGAGAAACAAGTTCTCGTAAATTTTCTCCCATGCAAAAACCTTCCCACATCCCTCCTTTGTGCACCATTTTGAGTGGATAATGAAAAGGTTGGTTGGCCATTCAAATTCAAATAATGTTTGAATTTGAATGGGCAACTAATCCATGCGCCACCTTATACTTTTATGCGCCCCATTCTCTACACGAGAAAAAGTTTCTCATATAAATTCTCCATGCACAAAGAACCCACACCCCTTCTCTTCTCACACCTTGAGTGGATAAGGATAGGTTGGTTGGTATTTGAATTCAAATTCGATTTGAATTCAAGTGAGCAACCACCTAGCTTTATCCTCTCACACGGTGAAAATACTGAAAAGATGCGGTCTTACACCGTTTTAAAATGAGAGAGAAGGTGGGGTGTGTGCAATCTGATCCTAGAGAGAAAGGGTGGCGTGAGAAAGGCTCTGTGTGTGAGAAAAGAAAAGAAAAGAAGAGAAAAGAAAAGAAGAGAGAAAGGGCGCAGGGTTTTTCTGAGAGTACCCTAGGGTTTCTACCTAGGGTTCGAGAAGTGAGAAGGTGAGCTACGAGTGTTGTGAGCCCACCAAACTTCATAAAGAGCTTCAACAACCTCTCTACTATCTCTGTTGACAATCTAGAGCATCCAAAAAATTGACAGACATCGATCGAAAGAGTTCAATCAGCATCAGCCGTCGAAAGGGTTCTACAACGAACTAGCATTCATGAGGAGCCGATCAGATCGAAAGCTTTGTGTGGATGATCCATGGAGGCCAGACATACTGTGTGGTTGTATTGCAATGATCAGACCTTTCTGACGATGATCAGACTGCAGCGATCGACTATCTGCACGAAGATAATGTATTTCTGAACACATAACAGTAAAACGTTTACTGTAGAATTCAAAATTTTAAATTTAAATGCATGCTATATATATCATATTTAGATCTTTATGTAAGGTTAATATATATTAATTAATTAGATTAATTAACAATTTTTACTGTAAAATTATAATTTTAGAAAAGTTTTAAAATTATCGTTTTACCCCTACACTGAAATTCCTACAGTGGTGGCATGGAGGGAGGACGATGACTAGGGAGGGCTTCAATCGATCGATCGGTGGCACAAAGGGATGACATCGACTGATGATCGGGGAGGGCTTTAATCGATCGGTCGGTGGTGCGCTCGACAACATGAGAGAGCGAGAGAGAGATGAACACAGAGGAGGCCGTCGGTGTGCGTAAAGGGTTTCGAGGCAAAATTTTGCCCTAAAAAAATTTTTTTTTAACAAAAAATACTTTAGCGATGAAATTTCATCACCAAAAATAAAAAATTTTATCGCAAAAGAGTATTTTTTGCAACAAAAATTTTATTCATCGCAAATAATTAATTTTTGATGATGAAAAATTTATTTCATTATAAATAACCAAATTTTGGTGATGAAAAATTTATTTCATCATAAAGAAATAAAAACTCTAGCTATAAAAAAAATTCATTGTTAAAAATCTACTTCTAGCAATGAAAATTAATATTTCATCATAAAAGATTCAATTTTTTATGATGAAATTTTTTTTCATCATAAATACTTAAGTTCTGACAATAAAAATTTTTTCATCATAAAAACATACTTATTTGCGATGAAAAAAAATTTTATCGCTAAAATTTCATCGCAAAAAATTAGATTTTTTATAGTGTGAAGTCAATGCACATGCATTATTTCCCATTCACCTTCTTGACTAGTACCATATTAGCGAGCCAGTCAAGATACATTGCTTCTCGAATAAAATCGGCCTTGATCAGCTTGTCCACCTCCTCAGTAATTACTTTTTGACGCTTTGGGGCAAAGCTTCTCCACTTCTGCTTTATAAAACGAAAGGTCGGATCCACTTTGAAGTGATGAGTCATCACCTCTAGGTCAATACTAGGCATATCCACTGTCATCCAAACAAACAGGTCTGTATTTTTCTACAAAAGAGTAGTTAGCCGAGCTTCGATTACCTGATCTATGGATGACCCGATTTTCACAATTTGATGGAGATTTTCTTTCCTCAGAAGGATCTCTACTAGATCCTCGAATAGTCAAGCATGCTCCCTAGCTAGATCATCACGAGCGTCCAAACCTATTGGGAGTTCAGATTAGGATCCCATCGACTGTTCCTCCACCTGCAGCTTAGCAGCAAAACACTATCAGATCATGGTCGATTGCCTCGGACTTGCCCCACTCTAACTTCCATCAAAAACTTCATCATCAAGTGGTAGCTCGACACCACTACCTTCAATGATCCTAGACTTGGTCAACCAAGTATTGCATTGTAGGCTGACGGTAGGTAAAGCACAAGAAAATCAACATGGATGGTCACCTGCTTGGATTTGGTTCCCAAGATAAGGGGCAGTCTAATAGTCCCCTCCGAAATTATCAAATTCTCAGAAAAACCTTGGATCAGAGTACTGAATTTATTCAACTGTTCGGGAACAAACTCCATTGCAATGAAAGCAGCAAAGTATAAAATATCGATAAAACTTTTATTATCGATAAAAATATGGTGTACATTGTAGTCAGCTATATTAGCAGTAATAACCATTGCATCATTATGCGAAATTTTTACACTTTTAGCATCTTGTTCGGTGAAGATCATTGGCTTCTCAAGCCGAGGCCTCTTCACCACATGCAGCTCCATCGATCCAGATGACCCCCCAATTATCATATGAATTTCACCCTGTAGGGGTCGATCTTCTACTACCGCTTGCCTCTCCACCCGTAGTTATCCTGATGCTAGTTGAGGTTGAGGCTGAGAGGGCTGGCGCTGGCACTGCTGAAGCACGGGATGTCTCTGTGGCTGCTACTCGACTCTTGGAGGATACCGATGTGGAGGACCTTATCTTCGGATGAATCGATTCAGTCTCCTCTCTCGGATCAAACGCTTAATTTTTTCTTTGAGTTGGTAACAATCTTCAGTATCGTGACCGTGGCAACGATGATAGAGGCAATACTTATCTGGATCGTGGTGCCCTAGATTTGTCCACATCTTAGGAGGTGGAGGCAACTCAGCTTGCACCTCCATTAGAATCTCTCTCCTAAAAGTATTCAAAGGAGTGAGATCATCAAATCACCTTGGAGGTGAATGATTCCTCCTTGACAAAATATTCCTTCTCCTCGACAGGGATCTTGAATGGCAACGATTTCCACCATTTCGCTTGGCCAAGCAAGCCCCACTCTACTCTTGATTCTCCACAGTTGGGGTTATTCGGATGATTTTTTCCACCAGAGAATCTTTCAATTGAGCGTATTTCTCTGTCTGAGCCAGTATTTTCAAAAAATCCCAAGGAAAGGTCTTCAACAGTGACTTTTTGAAGTCGTCCATCAACAATCCATCCTTCAAGATAGATATTGCGATCGAGTGATCTAGATTATGGATTTCCAACATAACTCTATTGAATCGAGCTACGTAAGATCAAATGGACTCACCTTCCTTCTATTTGATGGTCTGAAGGTAGTTCGAGTGCTTCTGTTGTCGCCGATTGATGATAAAATGGATAGCAAAGGCTTGGATCAACTGTCAGAAAGAGTGAATAGAAGCCGACTTCAGACTAGAGTACCAATGTTGGGCTGCCCCCTTCAAAGTGGAGGGAAAAGCTGGGCATAGGATAGCATCGGAGGCTTTCTGAAGGAGCATAACTGCTTGAAAGCTGTTGACATGATTGGCGGGATCTGTGGTCCTGTCGTAGCTCTCCAGCTAAAGAATCTTAAAGTTTGGTGGGATAGGTTCTTGAAAGATGCTCGCCACGAAAGGTAGTTCAGAATTGAACCCGTCGGATGGTGCTAACGGATTGTTACAAATCTGCTGGATCTTCTGGTCTATTTCTTGAAGTCTTCACTCAACTTTTATATTTTGGTTGGTATGCACTTCAAAGTGTGGAGGAGATCGTCGGTTGGGGGTTGAATCATGCCCCAACTGAGGACTCGAAGACCGCCATCTCCTTGGCTCTTGAGTATGACCCGTCGCCAGTCGCTGGGGCGGAAGGAGTTGGGTTTGATTCATCGACTGTGGTGCCGACGGAGACTGGATCACTGCCTAAACAACAGCCATGAGTTGTTGCACCTATTGAAAAAGTAGGTGGAATTGCTCCACGATCACCACCATGGGTTGCTACACCAGCACAGGAACTTTCACTGTCACTGGAGGTACAGGAGCAGAGTGATTTATTTCATTCTGCACCTGTCGGGAGGTGGAGGTGTTGGTTCGTTGGGAGGAAGTCCTACGTTGAGCCATCTTTTAGAGTTTTTGACTTATCTGCTTCCTTCTATAGGACTTGAGATTTGGCCCTTCCTTTATCTGTTACGGCTTGTTTCTGGTTAATGCCAGAAAATTAAGAAGTGCAGCACTAGAGCAACCTGCAAAAAAGTCCAAACTGGAGGATTGTGCTCCGACGAGGATCCTTCGATGCTCAAATCAGAGCGCACAAATAGAAAAGCAGAGTTTTAACTTTCTGAGATGGACTAATTATCTGGATCCTCAGGGTTTAAGTATTTATAGAGGAGACGGTTGTGTAAGCACTTTTGGTAAATAGGCTGATCGAATCTGGTATGGTTATTTGATTGTGATTCTCATAATCAAGAGGTTATACTTGAAAGATTCTTAGGATCAGATGGTTATACCCAGATAGTATTGACAGTTATGGCCAGATGGTATTGACAGCTATGGCTAGATGGTATTGACAGCTATAGCCAGTTGGTGCCTGCCTTTTGAACCTGAGCCTGATCAATCTACTTTCGAGGAGAGATCAAAGAGTATAGCATGCCGACTAGGAGTTCGAACTAATAGTTTTCTGACCAACGGTCGGATTAAACTTTTTTCATTTAGGATTCGGATCAAGAACATGCTGACAAGAGATCGCAAACAATAGCCTCTGACCAAGGGTCAGGGCAGACATTTGCCCACCAGAGGTCAGACAAACCACAACAATTAGGCCACTTGAAAGGTGCTGATATAGATCCGATGGGTCATAATGGGCTTGAATCTTTATACATCATCGGTCCATTCCAAATTACTCGTAATAGGAGGTTTATCAAAAATTTTAGCAAGATAGCTCAACCACTGACCAATCTTCTTGCCAAATCGTTAAATTTGACTTTACTTCTGAGTGCCTTGAGTCTTTTAAGCATCTTAAAAAGGCACTAATATCCATGCCCATCATTCATCCATCTGATTGGACTCAATCCTTCAAACTCATGTGTGATGCATCTGATCATGCCATCAGAGTCATTTTAGGATAGAGAATTGATAAGCTGCCATGAGTCATTTACTATGCCAGTAGGACCCTTAATGACATGCAGTTTAACTACTCAACCATTGAAAAAGAGTTCTTGGCTATCGTCTTTGCTCTCAAAAAATTTAGATCTTATTTGGTTGGGTCACATGTTGTTGTATACACTGATCACTCAGCAATTAGACATCTCTTGATAAAGAAAGATGTCAAGGCATGCTTGATCTGATGGATTTTGCTTCTTCAAAAATTTAACCTAGAAATCAGGGATAAGAAGGGAACCAAAAATATAGTGGCTGATCATCTATACCAATTGATCGATGCACTTTCTAATCAACCATCAATAGAAGAGTCTTTTCCTTCCGTGACCAAAGAACTATGGTACATTGATATTATCAATTACTTAGCCACTGGTAGGATTTTCTCTTACTGAACCACTCAAGACAAACACAAATTCTTTGTCCAAGTAAAGTATTTTATTTGGGATGATCCATATCTATTTAAACAATATCCTAATCAAATCATTAGAAGATGTGTCCCAAACCATGAGAACAAAAGTATCCTATCCTTTTGTCACGACCAAGCCTATGGTGGCCACTTTGGATCTAAAAAGACTGCTGCAAAAGTTTTTCAATATGGATTCTATTGGTCCAATTTCTTTAAAAATGCACATGAGTACTATAAAAGCTGCGCTAGGTGCAACAAGTAGGGTGGATCATAAAAAGAAACATGATGCCAATAAATCCGATTTTAGTTGTTGAGATTTTGATGTGTAGAGTATCGATTTCATGGGACCACTTCCAAACTCTTTTGAAAATGAATATATCCTGATGGCTATTAATTACGTGTCCAAATGGGTGAAGCAGTTATGTCGATTCAATGACAATAAAGTTGTTGTCAAATTTTTTAAAAAAATATTCTCTTTCATTTTGGAATCTCTAGAGCCATTATAAGTGATCAGAGAACACATTTTTATAATCGATCCTTTACATCCCTGATAAAGAAATACAACATCACCCATAAATTAGCCATACCTTATCACTCTCAGACTAGTGGGCAAGTAGAGATTTCAAATCATTAAATCAAACAAATCCTAGAGAAGACTATGAGCACCAATAAAAAAGACTGGTCACTGAAGTTAGTAGATGCTCTTTGGGCATATCGCACAGCTTCCAAAATCAACTTAGAAATATCTTCTTATAGGCTTGTGTTCAGAAAAGTATAGCACTTGCTAGTAGAGCTAAAACATAGGGCTATGTGGGCCATCAAAAATTTGAACATGGATCTAGATGAAACTGGGCAACATAGGAAGCTACAAATTGATGAACTTGAGGAAATCAAGAATGAAACATACAAAAATGCTAAGATATACAAAGAACAAACTAAGATATTTTATGATCGAGTAATTCTTAGAAAATCATTTTTATCTAATCAAAAAGTTTTTTTGTATAACTTTAGGCTACATATATTTTTTGAAAAACTTAGGTCTAGATGGATAGGACCCTATATAGTAAAAGAAGTTTTCTCTCATGGGGTTGTAGAGATTAAAAACTCAAGTAATGGTGCTACTTTTAAAGTAAATGGACAATGATTGAAACCATTCTTGAAGTTGTCTACTGAAGTTAAGGAGGAGGCCATGATTATCCATGAGCCTATTTATACTGACTGATTCTATATCACAGATTTAGTCCGACTGAAGATTTGAAACTTAGCACTTTTTGGAAGGCAATCTAATTTTTTTATTTTCTCTAATCCTTTGCTTTGATGATTTTTATTTTTTTAAGAATAATGGATCACTCTGTATGGAAGCACCTATCAATGAATGAGTATATTTAGTCCAGATCGTATCTCTCTTTGTTTTACTTATCTGTCTCTATTTTATTTTTTCTTATTCCATTAAGGATAATAGAAATTAAGTTGGAGGGAGAAGGTAATAAAAAAAAAAATTAAAGTTCTCAAATAAGTTAGTATTTAGCATTTAGGTACCTGATTAGGTTATAGATTTGAGTAAAACCAAGTATTTTTTTTTTAAAAAAAATTGATGGACAGATTACAGAGTTTGTGAGATACCGAAAGATTTAGTATTAAGAAAATTCAATGAATAGTCAAGTTTAGAATAGAAATAATTTTTTTTTAGTATTTTTTATTTTTTTCTATTAATATCAAAGAAGAGTTTACTTTCTATGAGCTTGTGTAGTATAACTATATATTTCTTCATAAAAAAAATAAAAAATAAAAAAAAGAAAAAATTTTCAAAAACTTAACACTGAGTAACTGGGTCTCTTTGCCTAAGCAAGTATTGAGTTTCACGTCAAAAGATGTGAAGGATAAAGAAGTTTTATTGTAAAGCTAGTCTTAACTCGTAATCTGTTTGATTCAAGCAAGTAAGCCTGAGGGATATTTTATATCTAGTACCCTAAAGCCAACTAATTTGGAAGTTATTGGTTGAAAACTCGCTACATGGGTCAGACAGAAAGCTTAAAGAGTTAAGACACTCAATAGCGATACAATATTAAAAAAATTTAAAAAAAAAGAGAAAAAAATCAATAAATAAAGGATAGAAGTAATACTACACTTGCCCATATGAAAGTAGATGATTTAGAGATAAAGATAGGGATAATTTAGAAAATATTCGAAAAAAGTTTAATGTTCTTGACTTAACTTCTACATTGATTAATACTAATATCCTAATGACCTACCTCACTCATACTCTACTAAACATCAATGATCTTTTTTTAAAAAATTATCTGATAAAACTCGAAACTCTAAGCTAAATAGTACTTAACACATTCCTTTCTTTACTCGAGGACGAGCAAAGCTCAAGTTGGAGGGTATGATAAGTATAATAATTATCCCACTAAAAGCATCAAAATATATATTAATTAATTTTTATTCTTTAAGAATTGATACTTTGGCTTGTATTTTGCAGGAAACATGATCGTCAATGCCAAGAGCCCGATTCATAGGTTAAAATGACTCAACTTGGGAATAAATTAGGTCCAAAATTAAGCAAAATCGGCCCACAATTGAAGCCCAAATAGTGTTCAGTCCATAATGGACCGGCCACTCAGTCCACAGCTACAAGGCACAGTCCACAAAATAGTAGATCGCGGTCTTTATCGCAGTGCATGGGAGAGGCAGGTTGGAATTGCACCATCGAACGGCTAAGGTGGTGAGGAACACACAATCGGACGACAAGCAGCAAGCGTTCCCATATACAGTGGTGGTGGCCCTTTGGTTTGGCGCGATCCAATGGCCTAAAGCACTCTTATGCACGATCGAATGGTGGAACTCATTGCCAGCTGGGAGGATTGAACTAGAGCTCTGATTTTCATGATCCGACAGTTCAGAAGGAAGATCCAGCTTGATCCGATGGCTGATATGGTTTTTTGATTGATTTAAGGTTGTTTTTGGCAAGATTTGGACTGTTCGATTTCAATCCAATGGTCAGAAACTGTCTTGTTTGCCTAGAACACTTGGGACTCGATTTAAATACACCTGAGATGCGAATTTGAGATGGATCAAGAGTCCATAGCTTGCCAAGATAAGAGACACTAAGGCTCTATAAAAAGGGACCTACAAGAACAAAGAAAAGGGCATCCAGACAGTGAGCAAAAAGTGAAAAACAGAGGGAGTGGGTAGCAGAGAAAAGCAGCAGCAGTCTTCAATATTTATTTTTAGCTCTTGTTTAAAAAAATAAGGAGGAAGCATTGTAGATCTCGATGCGTGTCTAAATTACTTCAACCTGAGAAGATGATGAAGCTTGTAAATAGATTTTTATTTTTTATATTTAATTTTTATATAATAAAATTATACTTGTATTTCATATTTTTTATTTTTTTGAGGTATTAATCTAGCCTACATGGTCCATACCCTTTACAGACGGGTAGTGGCAAATACTTGTATTTCATATTTTTTATTTTCTATGATTTTCTTTCCAGCTAGTCACTACCGCCAACTGCCCATTACTGCTGTCCATCATCGGCGACACCCCACCACCTACCACTGGTCCTCCAGCTATTTGCCACCACCCACCTTCTTCCCCTACTCGACCAAAGAAGGAAGAAGAAAAAAGGAAGAAGAAGAAGAGAAGAAAAGAAACAAAAAGAAAAAGAGAAGGGTTCTCTCTCTTATGTCTTTCTCTCTTTCTTTCTAGGATTTCTCTTGCTACTCCCTCTTTTTCTCTCTATTTGATCCATGGACCCCAATATGAACTTGAGATGATCTTTTTAAAGAGATCCAAAATTGCTTCGATAACTGTGCAGTATGTCAACCCCACCCTATCTATGTGGAGTATCTTTGAAGCCCACTATTGATGAACCTTGTTGATCGATCTTGACTTTGATCTAATCTATGCTTCACAATCTTTTGATCAAGTCACTTAGATCTGATCCTCGATTAGAAGGCCCTGAATTACCTCAGTGCTCAGACAGCCCATCGAACTGACCATCCGATCAATAGTCCTCTTTTCTTAGAATTTAATTCTATTAAATTCATCGAACAAAAATTATATTTTTGATATTTTAAATAGAATTATCTGATTCTTTCAATGAAGTCTAAAAATTTAGAATAAACAAAATAAGTGAATCTTATGCTCCTTATTTAATTTTAAATTATCATATTTTTCATACAAATGATCCATTGCTAATGAAATCATATTTTTCATAAAATAAAAGATCAACATATGTGAAATAAAAAAATATATTTTATTATAACCAATGAATCTATTAATATATTTTATGAAAAAAGCATATTTATGAAGTATGAATTTTATTATTTGTTTCATCTATGTATATGTACGTTTTAAAAAAAATGGTATAGATTTCAAATATTCTTAAATAGCTATGAATGAATCCAAAATCGATATCTAAAACTAACATCCATATGAACACAAGTCTTATCAGTAGGTATAAAATTGACATATGAAATAAGAACTCTATTGATTAAGAATACTGATCCTGTAATGGGTATAAAGTGACTGTAGAACGAATATATGAGAGTAATGCTTTGAACCATGATATGAACATAAGACAACAATGACTTACAAAACTATGAAATATTCATGATTTGTGCATGCATGACTGGTTTATGATTTATTTTATTATATATTTTATAAAATATTTTATTTTATATTATTTATTATTTTTTTAATATTATATTATGATAGAAAAATTTATGTCTGATTCGATAAGAAAGTATAGATTTTATTTACTGAACTAGCATAGCTCATATCTTTTTTACTTTTTTCGAAGGAATAAGGCTACTAGAAACATTGAAGGATCAAGACTTGGAGGTCTTCATGGCAAACTTGAAAATTTTATTACTAGATTTAGTTTATTGGATGGTCATAGACTTATAGTTAATTATTTATAAATTTTAAGATATGGATTTGGTATTTGATTTAGGATTTAGATGCTCTGAACCAGTCTTGATTTAATTAATGATTTGAATTGAACATCTTTATTCCTTTTCAATTATGATTCATCTTTTATTCTATTTAAAATAATGAATGTTGCCTTCATGTTATCGTGGCTCACCTCTTGATAGCATGGCCATGTTATGTCCCAAATTTAGGACGTGATATGGATATTGTTATGATTACAAAGTTCAAATATAACAACATACCTAACTTATATTTTTTATCAAAGTCGCTAAACTAGATACACTCCATGAAAATATCTATAGCAAAATAGTTCCACCCTTTAACCTTGGTGCTTCCTGAAATGACTATAATCTGCTTTTGTGATTTGACTAGGCTAATGTTCTACTCTGACTGTAGTCTGTGCATTAACAAAATTAATGTCATTAATTACTGGGGTTGTAAAATAGGCAAAAGTATGTCAAGGGAAAATGAACTAGTTTAATATGGTGGGATGCGCATGTTAAGATGCGCAATAGATGAAATTGCTGATTTTAATAAATAGAGATAAGAATTTTTACTATGAAGGTTATCATTACACAAAGATCCAACTTCCTTTTTTCTTATATAGAGTATTTGAAATTTCAAGTATAGTAAAATTATACAACAGATCAACAAAAATACCTATCTGTAGTATAATAAGCCAAAGCCTTCATGGCTTCCTATGTAGTTAGCCAAAATTAGAAGCTAAATGAAATTCTAAAATAATTACTCATTCATTGCAAGTTTTCTTACCTTCTATCATAATCATAAAAGATTGATCACAAAATACAATGCAAATTCTATATCTCTAAAAGAACTGTAAGGCAAATAAGATATCAAATAATATTCTAAGAAAAAAAAGTAAAAAGTTACATTACTAAATAGTTACATTACTAAGAACGTTTAAGATAAAAATTAATAATGTAAACATAATAATGAAAATGATTGTTACTAGCATAAGCTAATCGATAGTATCAATAATAATAGCCATTTCATAATTTTCAATCTTATAGTTCGGAATGAGAAGGTCAGCAATCTATATCCGAAAAAAATTATGAAATTAAAAATTTTTAATACACTAATATATGATAAAGTTTATAAAAGGTCTAAAAATTGAACCTCCAACATGAGACAAGGATCTCGAAACCAATTTTGCATGCATATCAAGGTCTATACCATATCAGGAGCATTGAATTAAAGCATTATGTTATTAAAGGACTGAATTGAAGTCCACTTATGTAAATTAAATGATATTCTTAAAGTATGATATTATTGCACTCTTGCAATTAAAATCCACTCATTTATGCAGTTGAGAATATGGATGGACACCAAAAATTTGAATGGACATTAGTTTACTATTCATAAATAATTTATTTAAAAAACTGATCCATTATATGACCTAGAACCCATGCACAATGTGCGGGCTCAAAACTAGTTGTTAATATATCATGAATCATCCTAGATAATATTGAATATTTTGATTCATTGATTTTCTAATAGTCTAAAATATCAAAATTCTGATCCCCTAAAGGATGAACCAATTTAAAAAATAAAATATATTGCAAGTTATTTTATTAACAATATTGGGTTATATTTTAATACAGATATACAAATTAGAGATCATAAAAGATCTCTCTTCTAAATAGATCTCTAATTCTAACTTGGATGGTTGGGCAATTTCTTTTTCTTGGATAAATTCTTCATAATCTTGCATAAAAAAACTCTCATCTCCTCTACTTTAAGATGTAGACACTATCTCCCCCACTTGAACATGAGAGCTATATGCACCATATAAAATTATGTAATGATCACAAAGACTTTGAATAACATCACACACCTTATTGATCTCAATAGAAGCATGATCACTATTACTATAGATTTTTTGAAAGTAATACTTAATAAACTTCATCTTATGTCTTGAATCAAGAACAATCCTTACGATAAGAGTGTGAGAGCAATCTTTTCAATACTTGTAAAATTTCTCTTATATTTTTAAGGCGATCGTCATCATAACTACAATAGAACTCCAAGATTGTTGAAGTAGGAGCATTTAAACTCCATCATCATCACAACTACATTTTTAGTTGTATTTTTTATTGGTAAAAAATTTTAGTTATATGATGAAAAATCTTTAAAAAGTTATAAATAATAATGCCTTAAGACCAATCTTCCTCAGTCGACATATTTTCAAAATTAGAATCCCAAACCTCAAGTTGTATAAATACATCCTTAAATTATATAGCATCATTTAACATGAAATACATAGAATTGCAAAGAGTTAGTACATCTATGCATATCTTTTTCTCACCATTCATCTTTAATTGTTTGAAAATTTTCATAAATATCTTCAATCTTACTTGAGATGACTTTATAAATTTAATAACCTCTCAAATCCTATCAATAGCAACCTCTACTGCTTTCAACCCATCTTCACAATCAAATTAAGAATATGTGCATAGCGATGTACATGAAAGGACATGCCATCTAAAAGTAAATCTCTTCTAAATTATCTTTTGATACGATCAAGATGTTGTCATTAGATACCGTAATTATCAACCAAATTCTAACTTCAATAAAAATTAAAAATACATAAAAAGTAGTGAATCGGATCGAATCCACAGAGAAAGCAGGATTTTGATTTGAAATCTTTGATTTTACAAAAAAAATAAAATTTTAGATAAAGTAATTTAAGTCAGAAAATAAAAATTAAAAGTATGAAAAATAAATCGGATACTAAGATCTACTAACTAGATCCTAGCATCTACTTGCCATAAAAATAAATAATAAAAATTTAAAAAGTATAAAATAAATTGAGTACTAAAATCTACTAACTAGATCCTAGCATCTACTTGTAAAAAATAAAAGATAAAAATTTAAAGTATAAGAAAATAAATTTTGGATTAATTGAAATTAAAATTCAAGTATAAGAAATTTAAAAAAATAATAAAATAAAATAAAAATAAAACTATAATAAAGATCTGAAGTTGATCAGCTCAATCTCATCGAAAAGATGGTTGATGATCTCTCTGTCTTTCATCGTACTCCATAGAGCGAACTGACTTCTCTCTTTCTTTTTTTTGGATCCCTAAAGCTATTTTATTTTTTTATTTTTTTTACTTTCTACTTAATTTTTCTACTTCCAAAGCTTATTCCCAGACCTCCTATTTATAAATAATTTTTTTATAATTTTTTGATAGGAAAAAGAGTCCTAAAACTTTTAGAAATCATATTAATCTCCTTAGAAATATTTCTGACCATCGGATCAGCTTCGGACCACCCAGATCAGATCAAAATCCATAGTTTTAATCCTTCTCTCAGTTGGATTCATTCTCAACCATTCGATCTGGGTTTTGATGAAGTTCTGACCGTCGGATCATGCAAAAGATCGCCTATTCAAAGTCGGGAATGTCCTCAGCCATCCGATCACTTGATGGATCGCTCTTGGGCGTCGGATCGTGTAAAAACCCCTCTCTTGCTGTGAGCCACGCCTGTGGACTGCGTGAAATTTTCTGTGGACCGTGCCCCTAGCTCTGTGGACTGAGCGACCGGTCAACCATGCACCGAAGGTAATATGTTTTATTTTTTAGGATATTTTGGCTTGATTTTTGCTCTGATTTTTTATCTGAAAAATAAAAAAAATATATGTATTAAATTTTTAAAAAATTTTTCATCATTTTGATGCTAAAATTGCTCAATTGAATTAATATCTACTTTTCATAAATATGCTCTAATTTTATATTTTTTTTAAAATTATTTATTTTTATAAGAAAATCTAATTTATTCATGAAATTAAGTTTTTAAGAAGATGTTAGTACCATAAATTATCAAAAATACCTATAATAAATATAAAAATACATCACTTATCACACTCCTCAACTTGAACTTTGCTCATCCTCGAGTAAAGAAAGAATTTAGAATTAAGTATCGTTTAATTTAAAATTTTAAATTTCATCAAATAATTTTTAAAAAATCATTGATATTCAGTAGAGCGTGAGTGAGGTATGTCATAGAAGCATTAATACTAATCAATGTGAAAGTTAAACTAAGAACACTAAATTTTTTCTAAACTTTTTCAAATTATTCCTACCTTTATCTCCAAATCATTCACCTTCATATGGACAAGTATATTATTACTTCTGTTCTTTATTTATTTTTTTTTTTTAATGTTATATCACTATTGAATGTCTTAACCCCTTAAGCTTTCTGTTTGATCCATGTAGCGAGTTTTCAGCCAATGACTCTCAAACCAGATGACTTTAGAGCACCAGATATAGAATATCCCTCGGACCTACTTGCTCGAATCAAACAGACTATTAGTTAAAACTAGCTTTACAATAAAATTTTTTTGCCCTTCATACCTTTTGACATGAAACTTAATGCTTGTTTAGGCAAAGAGGTCCGGTTACTCGACATGAAGTACTTGAAAATTTTTTTTTAAATATATGAAGAAACATATAGTTACTTTACACAAGCGCATAAGAAGTTAACTCTTCTTTGATGCTGGTAAAAAAATTTAGAAATACTCAAAGAAAACTGTTTAAGTTCTAAGCTTAACTCTTTATTGAGTTTTCTTAATACTTGATCTCTCAATATCTTACAAACTCTCTAGTCTGTGCATCAATTTTCTTTTAAAATGCTTGATTTAACTTGATTTTTAAGTATAATCAGATGCTTAAATACTAAATACTAACTTACTTGAGGACTTTAAAATTTTAAAAATTTTTATTATTCTCCCCCCCAACTTAATCGATATTGTCCTCAATAGAGTAGGAAAAATGAAGGGTACATGCAAAGAGAAAGAAAAAGAGAGATGTCACTTGATTCAGAAGTCTTTTCAAAATTGGTTCTCCCCCCAACTTAGTCAATATTGTCTTCAAATCCCTACAAAAGATACTAAGCAAGACTCAATTAACCTAAATAAAATATAAAAGAAAATAAAAAGTAAAAGTTGGGTTGCCTCCCAGAAAGTGCTAAGTTTACCATCTTCAGCCAGATCATGCTGATTTTCTCATCTATCCCATATCGAATATTAGATTGACAAATTTCAATAGTTTTGGATTACCAATCTCAGAAAGATAGTCTATAATAAATTTTAATATTTTATTATCAATCTTCAGAAAGTAGTTCACATCTTTATTTTTAATTTTAAAAAGATAATTCACAAACCCATTCACAGACCCTTGTTTATCGAGAATTTCTCTTATTTGTTCTTCTAAAATACTCATGAATTGAGTTTTTAGGTTAGGAGTTGAGTTTGAAGTAATGGGTGCTGAAAGGGTGTCAGTTGATTTTAAACATGTATACTCAAATGTGACCAAGGACAATTTCAGTTCTGGAGGAGGTGATTTTAAAGTGGAAGAACCGACTTCTGGGGCTGAAGGGAATGGAACTTTTGATGAATATATCTTGGGTAACTTATCCATTCTCTTCTCTTTATCACTTAGATCAATATCAGTACTGGGCTCAGGTTCTTCTATTGGGCTAGTCTCAGTACTAATCTTCTCTTCTAAATTTTTTTTTTGGCTAGCATCAGTACTAGCCTCACTCACTTGGACTTGATATGAGTCCCTAAGAATCCTATCACTTTTAAGCTCAAAGATTACTTTGTCATTTTCAAATTGAAGATTCTTAGGTGGGACATTGGATTGTTGACTAGGTCCAGGTGATTGGTGAATGGGTGGGTCATTTTCAAATTTTGGTATTGGTTTGTTTGGTAATTGATCTAGTTCTCTCCTCATAGAAGATTCAGCTAATTAACTTATTTGTACTTCTAGCCTAGTGAGGGATTGCTGTTGGGTCATGATCATTTATTGAAGTTGGTTCAATCTATCATCGGCTAGATCAATCTATTGAGAAGGTGGGTATGATGGCTGATTGTAATAGGATGGTTGAGTAGGCTGACTAAGCTGACCATTATTATAGGCATAATTTTAGTATTGGGGTCTATTCTGATAGTTCTACATAAAAAAAAATTGGGTCTGAGCCTGAGTCTATTGGGGTCTCCAAGAAAAATTAGGATGGTTCCTCCAATCTTGATTATATGCATTTAAGAATGGGTCATTGATAAGATTAAAGTAACCTTGAGCAGTTTGAACTTGTTCTTGGATGAAAGGTGAAAACTGTGCAGCCGTAGGACATTCACTAACATGATGGGCTGGGCTAGCATAGATAGAACAAATCTGCTGATAATTGGAAGGTGGTGTATATTGTGCAGGAGATTGTTGACCTAGAGCTAGGCATTTATCTATAAGAAGGTCAACTTTATCTAATTTTTGGGCTAGCAAGTTCAAATCGACCTCAGGACTAAAGTCAAAATATTTGATCCCATAGAATGATGAAAACATCGATGGGTTATAGGTGAAGGAATAAAATATTCTTTCATCTGTCTAGGTGGTTCTTAGAATTTTTAGCCATTTGATTATTATATTTAGCATGGATCGGTCATTCAATTTCAGGATTAGATTCAACTAGGTCAGAAAAAATTATACCGTGCATGTATTAGTGCAAACCCTAATATGTGTGTTGTTATTTTTTTTATTTTTTTTTTTAAGAAGAAGGAGGAGAAAAAAAAGAGAAAAGAAAGAAAGAGAAAAGTTTTAAAGGTGAGATCCTTAAGAAAAGTCTTAGACCTAAAGACATAAGATGAGAAGAATTAGTTATGGTTAAGTGTTAATTGCAATCAAGTTAGCAAACAATTAAACCTAGACACCTATAGATTTCTTAAACCTAACAGTTTGATGTAGAGTGGCTTAGTCTAGATACAAATTGGGTTTATTCTCACTTCCTTCAACTAGCCAGGTAAGAGGTGAGGTCGTGGGGGTCCTCCTGTTGCTTGCCTTAGACACCAATTGGATTGGCCAGATAAGCTAACGAAATCAATTAAATAACCATGAATCCACTTAGGCAGAGCCTTTGTAACCTTTAGCCTTAGACACTAATTTTAAGGGTGAGTCCAAACTTACTTTATACTTGACCACAATACTCCAAATGAACTTAATTGATCTTAAGGGTCAACGTCTACTTGATTTTAGTTAGGTTTGGATTAATGCGGGATGCTGGTTGGTTGTTTTTGAGCTAAAAATGGGTGATGAGATCCCTACCTTATCTTGTTATGGGTGTTGCCCTTAAATTGATTTGAGATGAATATGCACAACCAATTTCAAACAAGGGGTTCTATGCAACTAAATTAGATATACGAAATTAATTAAACTTGAAAGCTTACCTTGTCTCCAGTGATCACAAAAAAAAAATCTAAGATGATGAATGCTTCTAACAATTAAGTTTTTACTCTTGTCATGCAATTTTTATTAGATTTATGTGGATAAATTTTAGGTTAATTTAAAAAAAATACAATTTTAATACTAAAAAAATAGTTAGAGTTAGGGTTAGGATTGATCTCACCAAGCAAAATTGAAAATATTCTATCTCTTTTTTTTGAATTTTTTTTTTATAAAAAAAATTAAAAAAATTAGTAAGCTATATTTACAAGAAAATCAAAGAAATCAAACATTAAAATTGATACCTTTCCCGATAACAGTGCCAAAAAATTGATACGATCAAGATATTATCATTAGGACACCGTGATTATCAATCAAACTTCGACTTCAATAAAAATTAAAAATATATAGAAAGTAGTGAGTCGGGTCGAATCTACAGAGAAGGCAAGATTTTGATTTGAAATTTTTGATTTTGTAAAAAAAATAAAATTTTAGAGAAAATAATTTAAGTCAAAAAATAAAAATTAAAAGTGTGAAAAATAAATCAGATACTAAGATCTACTAACTAGATCCTAGCATCTACTTATAATAAAAATAAATAATAAGAATTTAAAAAGCATAAAATAAATTAGGTACTAAGATCTACTAACTAGATCCTAGCATCTACTTGCGAAAAATAAAAGACAGAAATTTAAAGTGTAAGAAAAAAAATTTTGTATTAATTAAAATTAAAATTTAAGTGTAAAAAATTTAAAAATAATAATAAAATAAAAATAAAACTGTAACAAAGATCTGAAGTTGATCAGCTCAGCCTCGTCAGAAAGATGGTTGATGACCTCTCCATCTTCCATCGTACTCCATAGAGCGAGCTGGCTTTTCTCTTTCTTTTCTTTGGGTTTCTAAAGCTATTTTATTTTTTTTATTTTTTTTCTCATTTTTTATATAATTTTTTTACTCTCAAAGCTTAATCCCAGACTCTTTATTTATAGATGAATTTTTCATAATTTTTTGGTAAGAAAAGGAGTCCTAAAACCCTTAGAAATCATATTAATCCCCGTAGAAATATTCCTGACCGTCGGATCAGCTTCGGACCGTCCAGATCTGATCAAAATCCATAGTTGTAATTCTTCTCTCAGTCAGATTCATTCTCAGCCATCTGATCTGGATTTTGATGAAGTTCTGACCGTCGGATCGCGCAAAAGATTGCCTATTCAAAGTCGGGAACGTCCTCAGCCGTCCGATCTCTTGATGGATCGCTTCTGGACCGTCGGATCGCGTAAAAACTCCTCTCTCACTGTGAGCCATGCTTGTGCACCGTGTGAAGTTTCTTATGGACCGCGCCTCTGGCTCTGTGGACCGAGCGACCGGTCCACCGTGCATCGAAGATAATATTTTTTATTTTTTAGGATATTTTGGCTTTATTTTTGCTCTGATTTTTTGTCTGAAAAATAGAAAAAAAAATATACATTAAATTTTTAAAAAATTTCTCATCATTTTGGTGCTTAAATTTTCTAATTGAATTAACATCTACTTTTCATAAATATGCTCTAATTTTATATTTTTTAAAATTATTTATTTTTGTAAGAAAATCTAATTTATTCATAAAATTAGATTTTTAAGAAGATGTTAGTATCATAAATTATCAAAAATACCTACAATAAATACAAAAATACACCACTTATCATCTTTGAAGTTTCTTGGCCACAACTGTATTTACTGGCAGATTGTCAAGGATGATTAGACCCAAACTTCTTTCAATATTCTAAGAAAAAATATACCTTGCAATACAATCACTATTGACTAAGCTTGTATGCGGTGAAGTTACCATCTTAAAGTCAACAATATGCTTTTCAAATTTCTAATCATTAGTGATATAATGTGCAATGAGATACATATATCCCAATATCTGATTTGATGTCCATATGTCAGATGTTAAGCTAATTCTTCCATAATTTACTTTAAATAACTCATGTAATCTTTTTTTTTCTTTTTATATATTTTAAAACAATCATATGCCAATGTTATTCTTCAAACAATATGAAATTTAGATCTAAGATTTCTAACAAATATCTAAAAAAAGCTAAATGTTTAGTTATTGTAAATGGCATCTCTTGTAGAATTATCATTTTTGCAAGATTCTCATGGCTTGTTTCTTGATTAAATGAATAGAGAGTCAACTCATTCAATGCAATACCATCTATTGATGTTAAATTATGTATTAACTATTTTTGCCTCCTATCAAGATTTTTTTTTGACTTGTAATTCTTTGTACATTTGTGAAGATGACTTGTTCTATTTTTAGGATCGACTGAAAATATAAAATAATAATAATTGAATTTAGCTTTGACTTTTTGATTTTCTATCTCAAAATAATAATTTTATATCTCTAACCTTCTTTTTCTACTCACTTTGGAGCTATCTATATTAAAGGGCTGTGTAAGTTGAGAACTACTACAACCTAGTGCACTTGAAATTTTAACAGTGTTTTCATTCCTATCCATCATATATATTAACCTATTTTATATAGAAATAAATAAAAATAATATCCATTGGAATATGATAAAAAGATAAAATAATATTATCCATTGTTCTTCTCGAATATCTTGCAGCATCAAATTAAAATAAGAGAAGCAGCAACTTCCATCGCAAACCAAAAATCCAAAAATAAGAATATGGACACATGCTATAGGCATCACATATTACATAAATGACAAGGAAGATGACAATCTTTGTATAATAGATGATGATCAAACAACATAACAAATCAGTATGAAAGATGGTCAAGGATAAAAAATTTTGGACATTAAAGAAAAGATATCAAATTAAAGAGTTTTAAGTATTAAAGAATTATAATTTGTTAAAAATAAGAAATTAATAAAAAAAGCATAAATTATTAAAAAGATACTAGCATCGTAACCATAAATTTGGAAATTCAAAATCCAAACAACATTAAAGAATTAAAGTAGATATCTAATAGCAATGCCCTTATTGAATAAATTTGTTCGAACATTAGATCTTTTCTATTTAACACTAGTTCCATTCTCTGAATATGTAGCTCACCCATTCATTCCTTAACTCATTGATACATGAATTTTTTTCCCACTATCCCCCTTTTTGGTAAGAGATAGTTTTCTCTTTCCCTTAAATTTCAATCACCTAAGATGAATAAAATCTCCAAATAGATAGCTTTTACACCATTATAGGAGGCTATGTTTTCCCAAACAGATTTTGATTTTGAATATCAAATAAAAAAGCTATTTTTTAGAGACATATGTTGAATTAAAATCCATCAATTATATGAAAAAGCAAGTTAGAGCAACTTTATCAACTAAACTAGCTAGCACCAAAACAATGAAGCCAAAAAAAATAGAGCAGAACTTTTAACAAGGCATACTTCTATAATATCCTTAGGTGCCTTTAGCTTATAGGGTAAAACAACATGTCATGTAATTGTTAAACTATTATTTTCCACTTCCAACTTATATTTCAACAGCTTTTTCTAGATTGCTCTTTTCCATGTGCACCCTGTCCATTACTTTAAAATATCACTTGTGAAGCAGGTAACTTTGAATAGGAAAAAAGATATGCAATAGAAGAGATTATAGCTTCTCTTTCCCTTTAAATCATAATAGATACGATGGTTATTTCATTAAACTATACAGGACAATATAATAATATTCTAGATGAAATCAAAGTTCGAGTTGGAGATCATTTGTTTAAGATATTTATGCTTAAATTGAATTGACTCAACATATTTGTGACTTAATCATATGGTGGCCATGTCAAACTATAGTTATATTCTAATGTAATCTAATCTAATCTTTGTAAGAAAAATCAGCATGAAAGAACATTCTTTTCAAATCTAATTATAGTTAGACTTGAAAAAATAGGAGAAAAAATATATAAAATTTTTCAAATCTAAAAATTGGTCTAAAAATTGGAAGAAAAAATAGTTCTAATTATGGTTAGACCAAAAAAAATTTGATCTATGTGAGAAAAATCAGTATGAAAGAATAATTTTTAGATCTTATCATGGTTCGACCAGAAAAAATTAGAAGAAAAAATTCTAGAAAATTTTTTATATCTGAAAAATAGAAAAAAAATAAATTATGGTTAGACTAGAAAAAAATCTTTCTGAGACTAGATGTTTTGGACCTAAAAAATCTAGCATTAAAGAAAAGAAAAATGGTGATCAAATAGAAAAGAAGAGAAAGATGTACATGTATCAAGACGAGAAGATGATCTTGGGATACATCTTTACCTTAGAGAAGTTTGGGAAGGAGGAGGGATGGGGTTTTTTTCCACGAATAGGAGGAAAGGAGGAGGTGCAGGGAGTAGCCATAGGTGGAGGTGGAGGAGGATGAATAGAGTGGCAAAGGACGTGTTGGTGAAGTGAGGACATAGCGAGGAGGATGAAGGAGAACAAGAAAAGATGAAGGAGAAAAAATCAACAAAGACATAAGATCTAGAATTTCGCTGTTTTAAAGAAGGACATATTTTGAGATGAAGTACTGAGCATGTGCTACATGCTAAAGTCGCCATCTTGTCAGTCACCAAAGTCGTCACCATTTCACTAAGGAGAGGGGAGATCAATCAGGAATAAGAAGAAGCCTAGGAGATGGAGAGAGAGCGATTCTAAGAGCGATATTTTTTTCTAAGAGAGTGATTGTAAGAGGCTAAGAGAGAAAGACTCAAGATGGATTTGGGTTCGAATCAATGCTAGGGTTCTATACTGGGTTTGGGTTGGATCATTATCTTAAGACCCAAATCAATCCAAAAATCTCCATGGATTGGATCGAATCGGATCAAAATTCAGTAAACCCAGATCTGACTCAAAACATAGAATTGATCTAATTTTAGAACCAATCCAGCTCCATGAGTCCTTTAAAATGATTCAGATCGGGTCTACACAGATCAAGTCTGATCGGATCATCAATCAACCCAACTCATTTGCAGTGCTAATCGAGGTTGAGGGCAATGGAGAGAGTGATGTTGAGATCAATGATAGAGAGGGTGATACGAAGATCGACAATGATGGAGAGGATTAAGTCAAGATCAATGATGATGGAGATAGTTAGGTCAAGATCGACAATGACTGAGAGGGTGAAGCTCATATCGACAATAAAGAGCTGAAGAGGGTGAGGCTAAGATCGAAGACAATGGAGAGGGTGAGGCTAGATCTTGACGGCGACCTTTATTCATGGAGGAGATCTACTTTCTACCACATTCCTCATCTTCATTACTGAAGCCCTTGCAAGATCTCGATCGCAACTCCATGAATTGCCACTTCTTTGGTATGAAATTCCTTTGTCATTATTGAAGCCCTAGGAGAAACAAGAATCCTATAAGAAGAAGAAGAAGTAGCCATTTAGAGAAGAGAAGGGCCATTGACTGGGAGATTAGAGAGATCCGAGGCTTCCATTGCCATGAGCGATGAATGGGCATGGCCATGACCCTCCATGTTATCTGATGCAACTAGGTCCCATGCTCCCTCACCATGGCCAATGGCAACAATAATTGCTTCTCTGCCCCTGAGCCATGATGCAACAACAAGACCTGTATCATCTTCCCTAAGAAGCCCTTCATCCACACGAGCACTGGCGGCGAGCTAGCCAAGGATGTCCTCTCCCTCCCATCCACTGACAGATCCAACCCTAGCCCTCATACCACTAATCCCAACTTCTATTTTTTAATGCATGCCCACATACCTCCTCAAAAGCCTTGAAAGCGGTGCCACTAGCATGGCTAGTCTTCCATTGGTTGAACTAAAGAAAATATGCAGTAGTACAGTACATGCAATTTTAAAATTTTATACAGTAGAAATAATAGATTAAATGATTTAATCTTAATCATATATATAAGATCTTATCTTAGACTATCACATCATAATCTGTGATATGAAAATATGCACTTTAGATCTGAAAATAAAAATCGCATCATCTCATTGATGCTGAAATTCTAGATCTAACTATTAGATCTACCATAGAAATCAAAACAAGTTAGAGATCGTTACCAAACAAATTTGAGCTTGATCTCCTTTGATCCAATGGTTAGAGAAGGTGTTCTTCAAATCACTCACAGCCACACAGAGTCGTCTGACCTTTACAGGAAGATCCACGCAAAGACAGATGCAGATCAGGGACTTAGAGGTGCTAGCCTACAAGCAATTTTGACAGCTGATTTGTTCCTCCTTCTTCAAGTGCCTTGGATACTCTAAAGCAAGAGAGAATCAAGAGAAGGAATAAAGGAGGAGGAGAAGAAGCTTTGGAAACAAAAATCAGTAAGGGATTGATCATGGGATGTCCAAAAGAGAGGACCCCTTTATATAGACTAGGATTTAGGGTTTTGCAAGGAAGAGCACCAAGAGTCAATGCCCAAACCTCCTTTTGGCATCCCAAAAAAATTTTAGAAAAATTATTAGGATGTGGAGAAAGATTCTGGATTCTCACACATCAAAAATTTCTTCAAAAAAAATAAGAAAAAAACTAATATGGTGCCAAAAATATTCTATATACGAAAAATTTCTTTCCTAGTTTACCTTTTATCTCTAATTCGGATCGCATTCGAATTAGGCAAGAGATAATATTATGACTCATCAGCTATTGCTGCCTATTCTTATTGGATCCTTTATCTTGACATCAAAAATCACAACCAAATCCAATTTGGCATGGAGAAATTGGCATGGGTTCAGGAGTGGCAAAGGAGATAAGGATAGAGTCTTAGTTTGACTTTGACTCTTCATTTCTAATCCAATTCTAATCCAAATCAAATTTGAATTGAACCCACTAATAAAAATAAATCTAATCTAATTAAAAATTTAAATATCTTATCAATTTTTAATCTAATTAAGAATTAGTCAAGTCAAAATCCTGATCGAATCAGGATCAAATTTTCTTTATAATCGAACTCGATCATATCAAACCCAATCAGAGTCGAACTGAATCTAATTCAATTAGACTTGTTCCAAAGTTTTTTACTTAATCAAATTGAATCAATTAGTAATCTAATTACTAATAATTTTTTTAAAAATAGTAGAGTCCCAGTTTCAATGGGACTCTTTCCTAGAGTCCGAGTCCGAGTAGGACTCTTCATCAGAGTCACAATCCAATTAGACTCTCCAACCATCAGATCTGATCAAATCTTCTAATACGTATGATCCCATAAGTTTGAACCTAAATCAGTAGCATAAGAATAATTTTCTATACCAATCGATGAAACTATCTAGCAGTGATGACCCAACGACTGGATAGGTCGAAGTATTGCAAAGCAACTTTCTAGAACCTACTGGCATATGGTTACCATATAACTTATCTCTTTGACTCAAATGCTCAAGGTGACCTAGGATTTAACTATCAATCCTAATTTAGTCTATCATATTATATTTCAACCTTTAAAATTCATCTCATGAATTATCCTGATCAAGATTTTACTAAATTAAAATATACTGATGCATATCTCCAAATAATTCAGAGGGATCAATTCCATCTTGACTCACACACCGACTTGATAAGTACTTAACTGCACCCAGTAACCTTTTATCACTGAGTTAAAAACTCAGATGGTCTAATACTAAAGTACAGTAAGTTACTTATAAGTTACCATGGTGGTCTTAGGTCAGAGGGACACTTATACCCATACCCTTTATGAGCTACTCTTGACAGCAGAGTACTCAGCACATGATCATATTTGATGTAAATGTATTCTTATATTCCATCTGCATGCCATAACAGTATCTCTACACTCTTTGATCAAGAGGATAATTAACTCATATGGTACACAACGATCTATACTTGATATCACATCGTCCTAGCAATAGCATATCATTTGATCATGAATATTTTTAAAGACTTAACGACAAATCCTCCTTTATCGATTAATTATAGTCCTAAGGACTTCATTACAATACAGGAGTTCAAACATGGACAATTTATAATGAAAATGCTAAATAATTATTATTAATAATAATTCATATATAATTTACAAGATGAGTATAATCGTCTAACGATTAGCTTTGGGACATATTTTTCAACAACTCTCATTTGGATTAAACCCAATCGGTACAATATCGAATATCCATCATCGACTTGTGGTCATCGAATTCTTAAATTTTGAGAACTTTAGTAAATGGGTCGGTCAGGTTCTCTTTCCTGTTGATCTTCTGAAGGTCGACATCACCTCAATCTACAATCTTCCAGATAAGGTGATAGCAACGCAGAATATGTTTGATGCGCTGATGTGATCTTGGCTCCTTAACTTGAGTAATGGCTCTAGTATTATGGTAGTATAACATGACAAGACCATCAATGGATGGTGCCACTTTGAGCTCACCGATGAACTTTCACAATCATATAACTTTCTTTGCAGCATCGGATGCCGCGATATACTCCACTTCGCAAATAGAGTCTGCCATAGTGTGCTGTTTGAAACTTTTCCAGCAGATCGCTCCATCATTCAGGTAAAAATATAATCTGACACACTCTTGCTATCATCATGATCTGACTGAGAGCTAAAGTCGGTGAACCCCACAAGTTTCAAGTCAGTTTCACCATACACAAGCCACTGGTCCTTAATATTTCTCAAATACTTAAGAATGATCTTTACGACCTTCCAGTAGTTTTCTCCTAGATCAGACTGGTATCTGCTCACTATCCCTAGTGAGTATGCCATATCTGATCTTATACATATCAAGGCATTCATAATAGAATCCATTATCCAAGCATATAGAAATCTACTCATACGCTCTCTCTTGAGGACTTGTTGGACAATCTCCTTTCGAAAGAGAAATTTTTTGGCCTATCAGAAGATAGCCTTTCTTAAAATTCTCCATACTTAATCATTTCAGCATGGTATCTGTGTATGTACATTGTGAGAGCATAAGCAGCCTCTTAGATCTATCTCTATAGATCTTCATCCCTAGGATGTAGGCTGCTTCTCCCAGATCTTTCATGGAGAATTATGACGACAGCCACACTTTTATTCTCTGTAATGCAAGGACATCATTTCTGATTAAGAGAATGTCATCTACATACAACACAAGAAATATAATTATTGAACCATTTGCCTACTTATATATGCAGGGTTTCTCTCCATTCCTAATGAAACCATACGTTCTGATCACCTTATTAAAACGTATGTTCCAACTCCGAGATGCTTGCTTCAATCCATAAATGGATCTCTGAAGCTTGCACACCTTAGACTCATCTGTGGATGTAAATTTTTCAAGTTGTCTCATATATACCTCTTCATCCAACTCTCTATTTAGGAAAGCTATCTTCACATCCATCTGTCAGACTTCATAGTCCAGGTATACTGGTATCGCAAGCACGATCCAAATAGATTTGAGCATTACCACAGGAGAAAATGTCTCATCATAGTCAATACCATAATGCTGACAATAATCTTTGGCAACCAAATGAGCTTTATAGGTCTCCACATTCCCGTCTGTGCCCCTCTTTCTCTTGAAGATCCACTTACACCCTATGGGTTTAACCCCTTCAAGTGGGTCAACCAATATCCATACAATATTGACCTTCATGGACTCCATTTTAGATTTCATGACTTCAAGTCATTTTTCAGAGTCAAACCTTTGCATCACATCCATATAGGTAATTGGATTCTCATTGTTTTTATCGAGTTCAACAGGATCCCGTCCCGGACCAAGAAACCTAAGTATCTGTCTGACTGATGCGGTACTCTACCGGATCACCTTTAGAATGTTTGTGTGTTGGGCTTCGGATTTGATCTCATCAAATTTGATTCAAATTTAATCATTAGTGTCAATTCTTCTACCTGTCGAACTTCATCAAGTTCGAATTTAGAGGCACTTATTCTTTCACTAAGAAAATTTTTTTTCAAAAAGTATGCCTTACTGCTGACAAATACTTTTTATTCAGCGGGCAAATAAAAGTAATATCCCTTCATTTTTTTGGGGTATCCTATAAAATTATGCTTATCAGACCTACAGCCGAGCTTATCAGTTTGTAATCATTTAACATAAGCTGGACATCCCCAAATCCTAAAATAAGAGAGGTTCGGCCTACGCCCTGACCATATCTCATATGGTATCTTACTAACAGACTTGCTCAGAACATTACTGAGCATAAGACAGGTTGTTTTAAGTACATATCTCCAAAAGAAGATCGACAGAGTTGCAAACCCCATCATGGACCGAACTATGTCCAACAAAATTCGATTTCTCCTTTCTGAGACATCATTATGCTGTGGTGTCCTTGAAAAGATCCATTGGGAGAGAATCTTATTCTCTCCTAGATATGTCAAAAAATTACTAAAGAGGTATTCACCTCCTCGATCAGACCGAAGAGTTTTAATATTTTTTTCAGTTTGTCTCTCTACTTCATCATGAAATCGTTTGAACATTTCAAACGATTCAGACTTATGTTTTATCAAGTAGATGTACCCATACTTAGATAGATCATCTGTGAATATAATGAAATAGCTATACCCTCCTCTGGCACATGTGCTCATGGATCCACATATATCAGTATGTATCAGACCTAGCATATCACTAGCTTGTTCACCTTTTCTAGTAAAAGATGACTTGGTCATCTTTCCAACCAAACAAGACTCATAGGTAGGTAACGATTTATAATCATCTTTATCAAAATTTTTTTCTTGAGCTAACCTGTTCATCCTATTTTTGTTGAAATGACCTAGCCTACAATGCCAAAGGTAGGCATCCGTGACATCATCTATTCTAGGGCATTTATTTGAAATGTACATTACATTAGGCCTAGATACAACATGGATACCATTGTTCAACTATCCACGCAAAATTATAACACCATTCAAAATGATATTACAAAAAAAAAATTTATTAATATTTAATAATTAGAATTGGCCAAGAGGCCTACAGAAATAATATTTAAAAGAAAATTAGGACAGTAATGACACTCATCAAAAATAATGTAATGAAACTCGAATACAAGCTTGATGATTCCTAAGGCTAGAACTGGAACTGATCTTCCATCTTTAACATTCAGAAATCTCTCACCATCTCCAAATCTCTTAATGACCTGAAGATCCTACAATGAATTACAAATATGAATAAGGCTACCGGCATCCAATACCCAAGTCCTTGTATCAAAAAGAGAGAAATTACAAGGTGCTATCACATAAGTACCTTGTCCAGCAACTGATTGCTTTTTCTTTTTTGGTCTGCTCGGATCAAGGAAAATGATATACTGAGGATAGTTCCTCTTCCAGTGATCCTGCTTCTTGCAAAATAAGCACTCTGTCTGACTTTGATCAGTCTTTAATTTGGGTTTCTAGGACTAACTCCCAGCATGAGGCACCTTCTTATTCTTCTTCTTTTTTTTCTTTCTTAAAGGGATGATGACTATTCGAAGAAAATTCTCTCACTAGATTCACCATCTCCTTGTGGTGCTGGTAATCTTTCTCAAAAGTCTGTAGTAATCCCAACAAACTGTGATAGTTGATTATAGATTTCGTCATTCTGAAATGACTGAGGAATGACAGATAGGACTTGGGTAGGGAGTTCATGATCGCATCCTTCTCCAACTATTCATGCAAGGGAAAGCCAAGTTTACTCAATTTTTTAATCTGCTCGATCATGTATAATACATGATTGATAACAGATGCATCCTCCCTCATTCGGATATTGAAAATGGTGAAACTAGTCTTGTGCCACTCAATATTATTAGAAGTATCAAAGAAATCCCTCAACACTTGAAGTATTTCGTCTAGTTGAGCCTCTTCAAATTTCTGACTGAACTCATCATTCATAGAGGCCTGCATAATACAATGAACCGTGGTGCGATCGTTGAGCCACTTCAAATAAGTATCTCAGATCGTGCCTTGAATGTTGGGAGCAGGCTTCTCAGGTGCCTGATCCAATATCACATAAAGGATCCTCTCGTGCTCTAGGACTATCTTTAATTTTTGATATCAATTATCAAAATTCGATCCGATAAGCTTTTCACTGTCCAACAGTGATGGGAGCAATAAGTTTGAGGTCATATCTGTACACAAAAAAAAAACACAAAATCTAATTAGTATATGAATTTGTTGATCCTAAAGACATGGACTTTAGTCTAAAGGTTCTCCTACTATTTTATACGAATTGATAGCCTCTACTTTCAAATCGAAGAATTACTTTAATTCTTTAATGAGTACTAGAATCCACACAGACTACATACACGCTCCAAGATGGCTCGATCAACCCATATGCACCTATGGGTAGGTTTTCAATCAATTATTTCTTCAAACGGTTTTTAGTATTTAATTTAGCTCTAGATTTTATTTCAGTGGGCAATGGGCCTTCACTGAAAGTTTTGATTAGGTCAAACCATTAACATGAATCTGCTCAGTGATTCTAACCAATGAATGATTAGGTCTGAGAATGGCTCGATCAACCCAACCATCATCAGATAGTTCAAAGAGTCATCATATGATGAATGATAATTTTATTATTCAGAGTGAACACCAGATGAATGGCGCCTGCAATGTCAATCATAAATAATGGACCCATTACCATTCACCTTAATGAGAGGCTATGATCTAGTTATCACCATAACTAGCTCATTTTAGGGACCTAATAATTTAGAAGATTTAGTCAGTTTACAGAAGAAGAGAGAAAAAAAATCAATCAGTAGACCACAATCCTCCCACTGACTTCACCAAGTCACTGAATCAGGTTAGATCATGCTGATTGAACTGACACCTAGATCAGTCATACTGATCAATCTTAATGGCATGGGCTAACTCGAATCACTTAGCAATCTAATCAAAATTTAGTTCACCAAATTGGCCAGGTAAGTGAGATCGGTGGAAGGGTCTGCTAAGCTTGCCTTAAACACCATCGAAATGGTCAGGTAAGTTGCTTCCAATTAAAAAATCATCGATCGAAATGCCAAACTTACCTTAGACATCAATTGGTTAACTAGTTTCGATTTGACCAACCTAATAATTTGGATTCAACCACTGAGCCACAATCAAGGTCCATGTGGTCTAATCAAAGACATAGACTTAACTATCTATAACTATTGTATTAGAGAAATCCTGATTAATCTAATTCAACGTTTGGTTAGACTTAATCAATTTCTCTACATGGTCAATCAAATCTTTGATTCTAATCTTAGATATAATCTAATTAAAGAGAATGACTTGATTTAAGCTAACCCATGTCCCATGTTTTATGCAATGCCATTAGATCTAAATCATAATTCTAGATCTATTGAGTTTAACACTTAATTCTTAACTAAGTTTTGCATTAATATGGTTAATATTTTAAAAATAATTTTTTATATAAATTTTTTACATCAAATCATAAAATTTTTTAGATCAAATCTAAATTTTTATGATTTTAAATTAAAATAATTTTGATTAATCAAGATTAGATATAACTAACCATCTTCGTAACTTGCATCACATACAACAACACCTAGGGGTTTCGAGATCTAAGATTTTGTAAGAAAGTAATTTTTTTCTTTTCATTTTCTTCTTCATGAGACCTCACAGTGGTATCCCTACATGCCATGAAGAATATTCCATTGAATGAAAAGAGAGGATCATGAAACTTTACTTGCTTCTATGATCGAACGGCCTGATGATTACCCAATCTGAGTACTTTGCTACTCAGAATATCTAATCTAAATAGATGATAATCAAATCTGAAAATAAATTAATTTAGATGTAATCTAATCATAAATAATTAGATCAAATAAAAAAAATTAGATCTAAAGTCATATTGATTCACATCAAAACAACCTTGGCTCTAATACCAGTTGAAGAAAATATACGGTAGTACAGTACATACAATTTTAAAATTTTATGCAGTAAAAATAATAGATTAAATAATTTAATCTTAATCATATGTATAAGATCCTATCTTAGACTACCACATCATGATCTTTGATATAAAAATATACACTTTAGATCTAAAAATAAAAATCGCATCGATCTCATCGATGCTGAAATTCTAGATCTAACTATTAGATCTACCATAGGAATCAAAATAAGTTAGAGATCGTTACCAAATAAATTTGATCTTGATCTTCTTTGATCCAACAGTTGGAGAAGGTGTTCTTCAAATCACTCACAGCCACACGGAGTCGTCTGACCTCTACAGGAAGATCCATACGAAGACAGGCACAGATCAGGGATTTAGAGGTGCTAGTCTGCAAGCAACTTCGACAATTGATTTGTTCCTCCTTCTTCAAGTATCTTGGATACTCCAAAGCAAGCAAGGATCAAGAGGAGGAATAGAGGAGGAGGAGGAGAGGCTCTGAAAATAAAAATCAGCAAGAGATTGATCATGGGACGTCCAAGGGAGAGGACCCCTTTTTATAGACTAGGATTTAGAATTTTTCAAAGAAGAGCACTAAGAGTCAACACCAAAACCTCCTTTTGGCATCCCAAAAAATTTTAAAAAATTTATGAGGAGGTGGAGAAGGATTTTGAAGTCTCACATGCCAAAATATTCCTCAAAAAAAATAAGAAAAAAATTAATATGGTGCCAACAATATTCCATATACGAAAAATATCTTTCCTAGTTTACCTCTTATCTCTAATTCAGATTGTATTCGAATTAGGCAAGAGATAATATTATGACTCATCAGCTATTGTCACCCACTCTTATTGGACCCTTTATCATGATATCAAAAATCACAACCAAATCTAATTAGGCATGGAGAAATTAGTATGGGTTCAGGAGTAACGCAGGAGATAAGGATAGAGTCCTAATTTGACTTGGACTCTTTATTTCTAATTTAATTCTAATCTAAATCAAATTTGGATTGAACCCACTAATAGAAATGAACCTAATCTAATTAGAAATCTAAATATCTCATCAAATTTCTAACCCAATTAGGAAATAGCCGAGTCAAAATCCTGATCGAATCAGGATCAAATTTTTTTTGTAATCGGGCTCGATCATATCAAACCCAATCAGAGTCGAATTGAATCTAATTCAATTAGACTTATTTCAAAGCTCTTTACTTAATCAAATTGAGTCAATTAATAATCTAATTACTAATAAATTTTTTAAAAATAATAGAGTTTCAGTCCCAGTAGAACTCTTCACCAGAGTTACAATCCAATTGGACTCTTCAGCCATCTGATCTGACCAAATCTTCTAATGCGTGTGATCCCATAGGTTCGAACCTAAGTCGGTAGCATAGGAATATTTTTTTATACCAATCGACATAACCATCTAACAATGATGACCCGACGATCGGATAGATCGAAGTATTGCAAAGTGACCTTCTAGAACCTACTGGTATATGATTAATAATTTATTTCTTTGATCCAAATGCTCAAGATGACCTAGGGTTTAACTGTCAACCCTAATTTAGTCGACCACATTATATTTCAATCTTTCAAATATATCTCATGAATTATCCTGACTAAGATTTTACTAAATTGAAATACACTGATGCATATCTCCTACTAATTCAAAGGGATCAATTCCATCTTAACTCATACACCGACTTGATAAGTACTTGACTGCACTCAGTAACCTTCCATCACTGAGTTAGAAACTCAAATGGTCTAATACTAAAGTATAGTGAGTTGCTTATAAGTCATCATGGTGGTCTCAGGTCGGAGGGACACTTATACCCATACCCTTTACGAGCTACTCTTGACAGCAAAGTACTCGACACATAGTCACGTTCGATGTGAATGTACTCCTACATTTCATCTGCATACCATAATAGTATCTCCACACTCCTTGGTTAAGAAGACAACCAACTCATATTTCACACAACGACCTACACTTGATATCGCTATCGTCCTAGTAAAAACATATCATTTGGTCGCGAATATTTTTAAGGACTCAATGACAAATCTTTCTTTGTCGATTAATTATAGTCCTAAGGACTTCATTACAACATAGGAGTTAAAAGATGGACAATTTATAATAAAAATGTCTAATAATTTTTATTAATAAAAATTTATATATAATTTATAAGATGAGCACCATCGTCTAACAATTGGTTTTGGGACATATTTTTCAATATGAATCACCAAATGAAGGTCTTCCAATGGGGCTCGACCATGAACTGTGGCCACTCACAAACCTTCATCACAGCCCTCCACCCCTGCTCCACTACCTGCTCCTATGTTGGGCTCAATGGCCCCCGACATTGTTTTAGGGATGACATCAATGCAAGAGCAAGAGGAGAGGAAGGGAAGGAAGAGAAGAAATCCTAATTGAGATGAAGTATTGGGTGGGTGGGACCATAAGAATCAGAAAAAAAGGCAACACCAATCACAACTATTGGGATGAGCATCAATCCTGAGTGGGACAACCGAGGGATTTTAATCCTGAATTCATGATGGGATTCAACCATCAGCCCATCTAGATGGGCCCATTCAAATTGTATACTACCTAACCTACCTAACCTGATCTAACTGGGATATTAAACAAGTTAAACATGATAGACTCCTAAAATTTGAACCCAATTTAAATATTAAACAAATAAAGCAGATCGATTTGTTTACAACCTGAACCTATTTAGTCTAAATCTAAATCTACTTATGATGGATCGAATATGGGTCGTGTTGGCAGGTTGGATAATATTTTGGCACCCCTAAATATAGGTCGATTATAGGCATAAGCCTACTTGGGAGACTAATTATTAGTTTAAAGGCTGATCATATTCCATGATATTCACCTAGCTAAGATGTGGACCTAATACAGGAGTATGCTCAAGAGGCAAACATGAGAAATGATGATAGTTACTATAAGACTCAAATGTGGATAGTAGAGAAACCATTAAAATTGGCTATGATAATTGTCGGGAGAAAATAAATGAAGTGGTAATAACAAAAAATAATAGATATCAATGCTAGAGATCAATAACTATCTAACAGCTAATAGAGCGAGATATAAATGCTAAACTATAATACTGAGAAGGGCCCTTCACCTCAATGATCAGGAGTTTCTATTTTATCTTTCAACCATTAAAATTGGCTATGATAATTGTCTGGAGAAAATAAATGAAGTGGTAATAATAAAAAATAATAGATATCAATGCTAGAGATCAATAACTATCTAACAGCTAATAGAGTGAGATATAAATGCTAAACTATGATACTGAGAAGGGCCCTTCACCTCAATGATCAGGAGTTTCTATTTTATCTTTCAATTATTTTTGGTAAACTTCATAGCTCTTAGCATAACATCATAATTACCGCTGCCTTCCCAAAGAAGGTAGACCTTAGTAGCAAAAATTCTTGAAGGTCAAGACAGCGAAACTATTATCAGACATACTTTCCAATTTGGACATTAACAGCATATGCCCAATTGGGTCCAACCATCGAATGTTGTCTTTTTCAGCCCATCTTAGGAGAAAAAGATGAGGAGCAACATGTATTTATCATATTTGCAAATGATATTCTTGATAGAAAATTGATAGATGGAATTGCAAAAAAATATTACTTAATTTGAAAACTATTATTTTTATATTAGTATAAAATAGATGGATCATAGATATTTTAGATATATCAACCCAATCACGGTGTTGTTATAGTACAGAATTGTGGCAAGGAAGTAATGTGTGCAGTTCGCTTAGCAATACCCATCTTATAGATGGCAAGCATTTCGAGCCCTTGGATACTGAAGGATGAGAACCTAAGATCAAGAAGAATGGTATCTTACCATGGTAGTGATCCACATATAGTTCGTATTTGATGGATTCACACCATTTTGTAGTATACATAATACTATAGTGTCTTATATACTCTTTTATTGGACTTATTGTAATCACTATTTAGGCCCTTTAAAGAATTATTTTCTTCCATTAAAGCTAAAAAAATAAAATTAAAAAAGGGAAAAAAGGAAGATGTGTTTCACAATTATGCTTATGCAGGCTGCAAGTGGATTTCAGTAATGCAAACAAAAACTCTACTATCCATGTAGAAACTTGTTTGTGATGGCCCAGAAGAAAGAGTTGTCTTGATTTCAAAACCTTGATAAATCTTGACAGGTGCACTGTCTTACACATTAGAAATAAGTTAGTGAACTCAAAAAAAAAATGTTTGGCAATGTTTCAGAAATCTCGAGCCATGTCAACTAGCTTGCAATAAAACTTCAGTGTTGTCGTGCTAGCAGCACCAGACACATGATAAAGGAGTCCCAACTTAATTCTGGATGGGTTCTGTGCTACGAGATGACTAAATCGAGCTACTAAATTTTTTAAAAAAGTTCTGGTACTATGTGAGGTAGAATTGATGGTACAGCACAAAAATGCAAAATAGTACAGGATAACTCTCCCGTTGCCCTGTATCACGAGGAATCCACTTCTTTTTCATAACTTCCCTGAATAATCTAGGTATACAGTAGTAGTTATCATAATCAAAATCACAACAATCATTATCTAAGCTATCTTTCTACTATAGCAGTGAACATATATGGCAGAAATAAGGGAAACTATATAAACATTTATTGTTGATTTAAATAAGACGATATATCAAATTCTTTATGCTAGCTACAAAAATAATCTTTGAATTAATCAACAATAGGTTTGCATTTTCTTACATTAACATCAATTATTTTGTGCTCACAATGGATACCATAGCAGCTGTTGCTTTATTTCAACTCAGGACTAAATTGGGCAAATAACATCCTCTATGGGAATGATCCATGTAGAGCTGCAAATGGCTAGGGTTAGACTGGAGCACGCTTAATTGTAGCCCTATCTAATTTCATATTTAGGGCATTATTTTGGACTCAGGTCTAACAAATTAGTTAATCAAATTAGCTCAAGTTGGCTTCGTGGAAAGCATTTTATACCCAAAGGATCATTTGAGAGGCATCGGGGACAAGTATGATACAGATCCAACCTGAAATGTTCAGATTTAGGATGGGACTAGATCGAATCAGTTTTGCCGTTTAAATCAAGTATCTATTTTTTTTAGGTAAAATATGATAAATAAAAAGAGCTAATTTAAAATTAAATTTTAATTAAAAATTATAACTTCATCCAAGTAATTGATTATTCTTAAATTTATAAACAATGATTTTAATATATACATATATGAGCACGCACGCATATATATATATATATATATATATATATATACTTAAAGGCATTACAAATAAAATCCACCTAAAGGAACCATTACATATGGATGTTTAGATATGATTGAGTTAAAATAGATAAGAGGAGAAGAAAGGATAATGAGATTTGTATATTTTGAATTTGGAAAGGATAATGATGAATTTGGAAAGATATTTAGAATAAAAGAAAATGAGATTTATATAATTGGAATTTTTGGGTCCTGAGTAGATCATAGTATAGGATAATGCCTTATTTGCTGGCAAAGGCTAAGAAGGAAGAAAAGGATATGGCTCCCAATCTCCTTCCTTGACTAGGCAATGCGGAGGCACGTCCAACCTCTCCATGGCTGGCCAAAACAAAGAAGGAAGGGAGGCAGGCGATATTCAGATATCATTCCTCAAATAATCCAGCAAAAAATGGAAATAATAAAGGGAAATGAAGCAGAGCCAAAAAGGGGGCTCAACTTCTGGCAACAACACATTTCACACATTGACAAAATTTGTTATTACCGTCTGTGGTACACTAACCATGTATCGATACCTAGGTACCTTATAAAACAGGGCCATGGTTTCTCTTCTCAGCAAATTAACCACCAAGGAAATTTGGTTTCCAAAGGCTTTGGTAAGCCTAGTTTTTCTCTCCTCTCTTCCCTCCCCCCGCCCCAACTTTCTCCTCTATTTTTATGGTATTGCAGAGGTTTCATCTGACACTAGCTCATATTTTTAACTTTCTCTTAGTTGAATTTATGTTCCATGCTTCAAATTGACTAGAGTGATGGGAAGGACTTGGTGTAATGTCTCTAATTTGTTGATGGGCAGTACCTGGTGTCCAATGACGAACTTGGTCTCCATGGAGAATGTGCTATTCCTTTTCGTTGCTTCTTTTAGTCTCCTCATCTCAAGCTTCGGTATTCACGCCGGTATTCTACTGAACTTCATGTTACGTTTAACTAGCTAGGCAATTAAACAGTACGGTCCATGCTTACCGGTTTGTTTGCTACCAACTCGTCACCATTATTCAAGCAATATATATTCTTGCGGTTGTAATATGGCATCATATATTTTCCGTATTGTTACACATATTATATTATATCAGCCGAGATAATAAAGGCTGAGATACCTATAGTTAACAATACTTAGATGCTTAGATTATTCGAGGTTAGTTTGTATTTAAGGTTGGTGAATGGTGCATGCAGGAGCTCAGGTCATTGGCATAAACTACGGCACGTTAGGCGACAACCTCCCCTCACCGGCCCAAGTGGTGGATCTCCTAAAATCCCGGAACATTAACTTGGTCCGCCTCTTCGACCCCAACCCTACCATCCTTCCGGCCCTCCAGAACTCTGGCATCTCCGCGGTAGTCGGCGTCTTCAACGACGACCTCCCGAGGCTCGCCAGCGACCCGGCCTTCGCCGCCACCTGGGTCCAAGCCAATGTAGTTCCTTACATCAACGCCGGCACTAGCTTCCGCTACATCACCGCTGGCAACGAGGTCATTCCCGGCGACCTCGCTGGTTTCGTCCTCCCAGCCATGCAAAATCTCGATGCCGCCCTCGCTGCTGCCAATCTCCACATCCCCGTCTCCACCGTCGTTCACAACGTTATCCTCGGCGTCTCGTTCCCACCATCGGAATCTGCATTCAATGACGAATGCTCGGCTATCATGGCCGGGATTGCTGGATTCTTGAAGTCGAAGAACACACCACTCCTCGTCAATATATACCCATACTATGGGTATGCCAGCGACCCGGAGAACGTAAGGCTTGACTACGCTCTCTTCACTGCATCCGACGCGGTGGTCGTCGATGGTCCGTTGAATTATTACAACCTTTTCGATGCGGCACTTGACGGCATATATGCAGCGTTGGAGAAGGCGGGGTATCCGGATCTTAGCGTGGTGGTGTCGGAGACTGGGTGGCCGTCCGGCGGCGGTCCTGATTGGACGACGGCGGATAATGCTATGACGTACAATAACAACGCGGTGAAGCATGTGACCAGCGGCAACGGGACACCCAGGAGGCCCGGGACGGCAATAGAGACTTACTTTTTTGCTCTGTTTAATGAGGACTTGAAGCCTGATGGAATTGAGCGAAACTGGGGGCTGTATTACCCGGATATGACCGAAGTATACCACGTCGATTTGCCATGATGGTGGCCGGGATGTGAATAAATGGTAAAAATGGCTACGTTATGAATGACTGAGATTATGAGAATGATAGCCGGGTGAAGCATTGGGAGATCATGACAATTTAAGTAAAGATTTATGTAATAAAAGAACAAATATATTCTAAGAAAATGGTTAATTATTTGGAGCCAATTATTTATTTTATTTATTTTCCCTCCTAACTCTATTCGAACACTGTGACACCCACCGGGAAAAACAGAGGGAAAAGTGTCTTCTCAAATTTTTTCCACATATTTTTTTTTTACGGAATATAATAAATTTTTTTATATGTGGGGAAGAACAACATGCAGGAAAGAAAATATTGTGGATATTTTTGTCTATCTAAATCATGTATATTTATAGTTGACAATATACAACGGATTACAATTCAGATGTAGAAAGAAATAATAAATAGATCCTTGTGATCCCTCCTGAATTTATACTATTCAAAATTCAAAATGTTTCAAATCATGGATCTTTGATATGGGGCCAAGATGAAGAAGGTATTGCCAACATTCCTGCAAGCTAAGGTGGGCACCACTGAAATCTTAGAATGCAACTATTAAATTCATTGGGAGGCAAGTTCCTTGATAAATATATTAGCGAGTTGATCATTTGAGGAGATGAATCACATATGGAGCTGATAACGAGCAACTCACTCTTGGATGAAATGAAAATCATTTTAATATGCTTTTATCTGAGCATGGAATATAGGATGGGCAATGAGATATATGCCAAATAAGCTATCGCACCAAAGTATAGGAGGGTTGAGAGAGTAAGATATCCAACTCCTGTAGTAAAAATTAAATCCAGATTAGTTCAATAGCACTATTTAGAAGCCCTTCATATTCACAACTGAAACTTTAACGCACCGCAATGTATTGATTTTTAACACTTCAGAATATAAGATCAGGGCCAAGAAAAATATTGAACTCACTTACAGAATACTAGTCATCGGGATCACCAACCCAATTTTTTAAGTATGCTTCAAATAGTGAAGAATATGCTTTAGAATATTTTAAATATACTTTAAGTATTTCTTAACAACTCTGCTAGAATGACGAAATTATCTCTAACTAATATTGGAAGGCAGTTTTTAAATGGGTCTACGATTATATTTGCCGAACCTAATTCCGATTAAAATCAAACCCTTTATCCCTTTTTCCCATCATCCTAGCACCAAGTCAAACCCTAATCTTTTGCATTCCAGCTCGGAGGACTCCAAGACCTCTTGAAATCTGATTGTTACCTTGAGCCAGATCTAGAAAATGCATGCCTGGAATGAAGCATTTTATCAAATGGTGCATCTGCTTTCTTGCTTGGATAACGTTCTCCATTTTAATGTGGTTTCTCAGGTTTAATTTGCTACCTCTATGGTGTATGTGCTTATTTTAATTTCAACAATGTGGCCATTGATCATTTGTTTAAGCATGTGTAATGTTTGTGAATGTAAGATTCAGGGATTTGGTGTGTAGTATTTTTCATCAAAATTTTGTTTTCATTCTATTATGGCTTTTCTTTATATTGTGAGATGTATTCTACTGATTTAGAGTTATCATGTTCTCTTTTTTAGTCACCCATGTATGTTGTATCATCACTCTCCATATGCTTTGAAATCATTGTACATGATTTGGGATTTCATATGTAGGATAATTGTGACATTTGTTCATGTTAATTATAAATTGTTGCAGCGATAATTTGCTAAACTAAGCTAAACTCTAACTGTGACATGCACTCTATCACATATTAATTGTTGCAACATCTGTTGTAAGAAAAAATCGTCTAATAAGTGGTCCCACTATTTTAAGTATTGGATTGATGATTCTTTAATAGACATGAAGAGAAGAGAATCGACCTTTGCCTAAACAAAGATCATAATCAATAGTATGCTTCAAGTAGTGAATAATTACCTTGACTACAAACTAGTGTGTGGAAGTGGGCCTACTCATAAGTGGACATATTTGGTTGACTGCAAAGGCCATGTCAGGATATGTAAGAGTAAGGAACTAAAGCACACCCACCATAATTTATTATTGAGACAAATTAGAAAGTGGTGAGCTATCATAATGAGAGCGTTGAAACCTGATAAATACAAGTTTTAAGAGTGGTTTAGAACCATCCATGTTAGTTCTAAAAAGAAGATCGAAAGTATACTTTGATTAGGTCAAATGAAGTGTAGAAGTAGTAGTCTTAGCCTCAATGTCCAAAAAGTTGTGAAGAAGGCCTAGATCCTTCATTGCAAATTTAGTTTGTATAAAAGGAATAAAATCATCCAATGGAGCAGTAAGAATGTCAGTAAGATCATAATTCAGGAGTATCATATATTCTTTGGTATACTTGATAAAAAATGAGACATCAGTCATAAACCCATGAAAGTCAAAAGTATGTAAGTGAGAGCTTAACCACTGAAACCAAGCATGCGGCATCTATTTAAGACCATAAAGAGAAAGCTGTAGCTTACAAACATAAGTGGGATGGTCTGGATCTTAGGAGGTTGTTTTATATAAACATCATCAGTAAGATGTCAATGAAAAATATATTTGTTGACATCTAACTGCCCAATAAGCCAATCTTCAGAAATAACAAGAGAAAGAATAGCACAAATTATGATAGACTTGATAACTTGCCAGCGCATTGAATATCTTGTCATAATCAACACTCTCTTGTTGATTAAAGCACTTAACAACCAGATGAGCTTTGTAATGCTTGATTGAGCCATCAAATTGTCTTTTAATTTTGAATACCCAATTGTAGGCAATAACATGTTGTGATGAATATGGTGAAAATAAAAGCTACGTATTATTTGAAAGCAAGGCATTATACTCAAATGCCATTGCTTCATGCCGTTGAGGATCATGTTGGGCTTAAGTGAAGCAAGTAGACTTGTAGGGATATTTTGTGCTCAAGTGACATGGCTTAAGCATGCCATCTTTAGAGCATGTAACCATATGATGACCATCGATGTGAGAAGAAGTCACCGACTCATGAGCAACAAGTTCAACAATGGGTATAAAACATTGATCGTATGTTGTGGCTGGGTCATTGTCATGTATTTGTAAAGAACTAGGCTGAGTTTGAGGACTTGGGGTAGGAGATATGGGTGGATTGATGTGGGTTGATGTTAACTAATCATTGGGCATACGTGCAAATCATTATAAAAAAGAGTCATTAGCAGGACTACTAGTTTACTGAAAAGCATCACTAAAAGAATCTGCGCATAAGAAAATATTGTCTCATCGAAGATAACATCTTGAGATATGGAAATCCACCCTAAAGAAGGATGATAGCACTAGTAGCCATGAAAACCTATAGGATAACTAAGAAAAACACATGAAAGAGAATGATATTCTAAATTTTTTTTATTATAGGAATGAAGACAGTGAAAGCATAAGTAGCCAAAAATATGAAGAAAAGTATAATCCAATATTTTATTAAATAATTTTTTCAAGATGAAGTAAAATAGAGTATATATGTGGGTAAACAATTAATGCAAAAATTAACCATTTCATATCCATAAATTTAGAAGAAAGATTAGATTAGGCAAGGAAAGTAAGCCTTACTTATGTAATATGACAGTATTTGTATCCCATGGCCCCATTTTATTGGAAAGTATGAGACCATGAGAAATGATAACCAAATCTATGATCATTCAATTCTTTTTAAAAGGATTGCGATTGAAACTCACAAACACAATAAATTTGAAAAAAAAAAATAATTTTACATTGTAAAATATTTTCAAGATAAAACCAAAAAATGTAGAAGATATGATAAATATCAGAATAATTTTTTAATAGGTAATACTAGGAGAAATAAATATAATCATCTAAAATATATATATAGTACAATATCTGAAATACGATATAATAGGAGAAGGCCTCCAAATATTAGTATACATAAGTTCAAGAGTAGAAGAAGACCTAGACTGAGAGTGTTAAAAAGGTGAAGAGTGACTCTTATTTAATTGATGTGCAGAGCAAACTGAAACTTTATTATTATTATAAAAATTTAGATATGATTTATTAAGAATTCTACAAATAAGTAGTATAGAAGCATGGCTAAGGCATTGATGCCAAACAAATTGAAAAATACTATTTGAAGCAACATATGCAATAGAAGCCTTCTTGGTGACATTTTCAGATTTATCCTTAAATGTGCCCTTGAGAAGGGTTTGAGCAAAGGAAAGGTCTTTTACACAAAAATAGCGAGGATAAAACTCAAAAATAATAGAAATTATCATGTATGAATTTAGATATAAATAATTTTTTTTGATATTTTGAGAGACATGTAAAATATTATTAAGTTAGAAAGGATGAGTAAAAGTGTATAAACGATAGTGACCAATGATTTTTATAGCCAAACATGAACCATCTCCTATAGTAACTTAGTCAAGATTATTGTAGTTAGAGCGAAGATGAAAATTGGACAATTTGGAGTCATGTGATAAGAGGCACATGTATTTGTGTACTATGTGTGGGAATTTCAGTGCAGGGGTAAAACGATAATTTTAAATTTTTTTAAAATTATAATTTTACAGTAAAAATTATTAATTAATCTAATTAATTAACATGTATTAATCCTACACAAAAATCTAAATATGATATATATAGCATGCATTTAAATTTAAAATTTCAAATTCTATAGTAAATATTTTACTGTTATGTGTTCAGAACACATTACCTTCGTGCAGGTAGTCGATCGTCGCAGTCTGATCACCGTCGGGATGGTTTAATCATCGCAATACAGTCACACAGTATGTCTGACCTCTACGGATCGTCCACACGAAGCTTCCGATCTGATCGACTCCTCACGAATGCTAGTTCGTTGCAGAACCTTTTCGATGGCCGATGCTGATCAAACTCCTTCGATCGGTTTCTGCCGACTCCTTGGATGCTCTGGATCATCAGCAAAGGAACTTGAGAGATTGATGAAGCTCTTCCTGAAGTTTGGTGGGCTCACGACACTCGTAGCTCACCTTCTCACTTTTCGAACCCTAAACAGAAATCCTAGGGTACTCACAGAAGACCCTGCGCCCTTTCTCTCTTCTTTTCTTTTCTCTTCTTTTCTTTTCTTTTCTCACATAGAAGGCCTTTCTCACACCACCCTTTCTCTCTCGGATCAAATATTCGCACGCCCTATCTTCTCTTACTTTTTAAAATGGTGTAAGACCGCATCTTTACAGCGTTTTCACCACGTGAGAGGATAAAGCTAGGTGGTTGCTCACTTGAATTCAAATCGAATTTGAATTCAAATGCCAACCAATCAATCTTTATCCACTCTTGGCGTGAGAAGAAGGGGGTGTGGGTTCTTTGTGCGTGGAGAATTTACACAAGAAACTTTTTCTCGTGTAGAATAAGTGGCGCACAAGTGGATAAGGTGGCACACGAGATTAGTTGCCCATTCAAATTCAAACTTCATTTGAATTTGAATGGCCAACCAACCATCTTTATACACTCAAAATGGCGCACAAAGGAGGGGCGTGGGAAGGCTTCTATGTGGAAGAAAATTCATGAGAACTTGTTTCTCATGAATTCAAATAGGCACAGGTGAGGTGAGGTGGCGCAGGGAGATAATTCAAAGGTGGTTTCAAATATTAAATCAACCTAATTGAACCAACCTTATTAAAATAGGTTAGGCACAATTAGACTAAGTTAAACCCAATACAATTAGGTTTAATTAGGCTTAATAAAATCCTAATCAAATCAAAAATTGACTAAGCCCAACTCCTGATCAGATCAGGGACCAAACCACCTCGACGATTAGGTCAACTTTTAACCTAATCGGGTCAAACCCAACTGAATCCAATTCAATTGGACTTGAACCAAAAATAATTACTCAATCAAATTGAGTTAATTAATAATTAAATCACTAATTAAATCTCTCATAAATACTGAGTCCAAATCCGATGGACAATCGGGCATCAAAGTCCATCGATATGAAACCCTGATCGAAGAGTCACAAACCAGTATGACTCTTGACCCCGGTATCCAAAATGTGTGGAACTCATGATTAGACAATCCTGATTCTCGATTACAGAGTCTCAGACATGTAGGACTCAGAGTCCCCGAGCATTAGGACTCTTGGTCGAAGAGTCCCAGTCCAGTGGGACTCTTCATCAGCCATCAAATCAGATAGGAACCTCTAATGTGTGTGACCCCGTAGGTTCGAACCTAAGTCGGTAGCACAGGAACCAATTCCTGTACTAATCGAAATGATCATCTAGCAATGGTACCCGATGTCCGGATAGGTCGAATAGTTACAATCACAATATTCAGAACCTACGCGAATATGGTTACTGTATAATTCATCCCTTTTGACCCCTGTGTATAGGATGACTCAGGGTTAAACTGTCAATCCTGATCAGATCATCCAAATCGTGCTCAACTCAAACAGTCCTGTGACTCCTCACCAGGACTATCCTGACCAAGATTTTGCTAAATTGAAACACGACTGTATACAGCTCCTGAACTGGAGTGGTCAATCCCATCTTGACACGCATACCGACAAGTCAAGTACTTAACTACACCCAGTAGTCTTCTATCACTGAATTAGAAATTCAGATAGTCCAGTGCCTAAGTACAGTGAGTTGCTTGCAAGTCACTGTGGCAGTCTCAGGTCGGAGAGACAGTTATACCCATATCCCATCGGAGCAAATCTTGACAGTAGAAAAAGCTCCAGAGTCGATCACATTCAGTGCAGATGTTCCCTTACATCTCACCTGTATGCCATACCAGTGTCTCCACACTCCTTGATTAAGAGGACAACCAATCCATATGGCACACAACAACCTATGCTTGATAAATATTGTTGTCCTTGGTAACAACGTATCATTTGATCGCGAGCAGGTTTAAGGACTAAATGACAAATTCTCCTTTGTCGAGTCTAAATAGTCCTAAGGACTTCACCACAACACAGGAGTTCATTAGAAGATGAAACAATTTGTGATGAAAAATATCAAAATAATTTTTATTTATTTATAATTCATATACTAATACAAGAAAGAGCACAACCATCAACTGGCTGACGATTAGCTTTGGGACACTATTCCCAACAATCTCCTACTTGGCTTAAAGTCAATCGGTGTAGTATCTAATACCCATCTTCGACTTGAAGTCATCGAACTCCTTCACCACAATGGCTTTAGTGAATGGGTCGGCTAGGTTCTCCTTTCCATCGATCTTCTGAAGATCGACGTCACCTCTATTCACGATTTTACAGATAAGATGATAGCGGCGCAGAATATACTTCGTCCGCTGGTATGCCTTCGGTTCCTTCACCTGAGCAATGGCTCCAGAGCTGTCACAATAGAGCAGAACTGGACCAACAAGGGAGGGTGCAACTCCAAGCTCGGTGATAAATTTTCTCAGCCACACCGCTTCTTTGGCAGCATCTAATGCAGCGACATACTCTGTCTCACAAACTAAATCAGCCACAGTGTACTGCTTGAAATTTTTCCAGCAGACAGCCCCACCATTAAGGATAAAAATAAATCCCGACACACTCTTGCTGTCATCGTGATCAGACTGAAAACTAGAGTCTGTAAATCCTATAAGTCTCAAGTCCGATTCACCATAAATAAGCCACTAGTCTTTAGTATTTCTTAAATACTTCAGGATAGTTTTAACAACCTTCCAGTGATTCTCTCTTGGATCACATTGGTATCTACTCACTACCCCTAGTGAGTATGCCACATCTGATCGTGTACATGTCATGGCGTACATGATAGATCCCACTGTGGAAGCATATGAAATTCTATCCATACGCTCTCTCTCTTGAGGTGTTGTCGGACAATCCCTCTTCAAGAGAGAAATTCCATGGCCTATCGGTAGATAGCCTTTCTTGGAATTCTTCATGCTGAACATTTTCAGCATAGTATCAATGTACGTGAACTGAAATAAGCCAAGCAACCTTTTAGATCTATCCCTATAGATCCTCATCCCTAGGATGTAGGAAGCTTCTCCTAGATCCTTCATGGAGAACTGTGACGACAGTCAAATCTTTATTCCCTGTAATTCAAGGACATCATTTTCGATTAAGAGAATGTCATCTACATACAATACAAGAAATACCACTACTGGACCATTAGTCCACTTATAAATGCAGGGCTCTTCTCCATTCTTAACGAAGCCATACGTTTTGATCGTCCTATCAAAACGTATGTTCCAACTCCGGGATGCCTGCATAAGTCCATAAATGGACCTTTGTAGCCTGCACACCTTAGACTCATCTGTGGATGTGAACCCTTCAGGTTGTATCATATACACTTCTTCGTCCAGCTCTCCATTTAGGAAAGCTGTCTTCACATCCATCTGCCAGATTTCATAGTCCAGATGGGCAGCTATCGCAAGCATAATCCGAATGGATTTGAGCATTGCCATAGGAGAAAACATCTCGTCATAGTCTATACCATAACGTTGACGATATCCTTTGACAATCAGACGGGCTTTATAGGTCTCCACCTTTCCGTCTGTGCCCCTCTTCCTCTTGAAGACCCACTTACACCCTATGAGTTTTACTCCTTCGGGTGGGTCAACCAATATCCACACATCGTTGACCTTCATGGACTCTATTTCGGATTTCATGGCCTCTAGTCATTTCTCAGAATCAGGTCTCTGCATTGCATCCATGTAGGTGATCGGATCCTCATATCATTTTCATCAAGTTCGACAGGATCGCCATCCCGGACCAAGAAACCATAATATCTGTCCGGTTGACGTGGTACTCTATCAGACTGCCTTAAGGGTGCAGGAACAATGGGCTCCAGATCTGATCTAACCAAATTCGGTTCAGGTTCAGCAACTTGTGTCGATTTTTCCACCTATCAAACTTCCTCAAGTTCGATCTTAGAGGCAACAGTCCCTTCACCAAGGAACTTCTTTTCCAAAAAGATTGTCTTAAGGCTAACAAACACCTTTTGCTCATCAGCTAGGTAGAAATAATACCCTTTGGTTTCTTTTGGGTATCCTATGAAATAACACTTGTCAGACCTAGGTCCAAGCTTGTCCGTAATTAAACATTTAACATAAGCCGGACACCCCCAAACCCTAAGTTGTGAGAGTACTGGCTTACGTCCTATCCATATCTCATAAGGCATTTTGGTTACAGACTTACTCGAAATCCTATTTAGAAGGTAACAAGTCGATTCGAGCGCATATCCCCAGAGGAAGATCGGCAGACCAACAAACCCCATCATGGATCGAACCATGTCCAACAAGGTCCGATTCCTCCTTTCAGACACACCATTATGCTGTGGTGTTCCAAGAGGAGTCTACTGAAAGAGAATCCTATTCTCCTCAAGATATGTCAAAAACTCATTGGAAAAATATTCATCTCCTCGATCAAATCGAAGAGTTTTAATACACTTTTCAGTTTATTTTTCAACCTCATTTCGGAATAGTTTGAACATTTCAAATGACTCTGACTTATGCTTCATTGAGTAGACATACCCATACCTCGATAGGTCATCTGTGAAGGTTATGAAGTAGAAATATCTACCTCTTGCACTTGAGCTCATGGGTCCACATACATCAGAATGTATCAGACCCAAGAGTTCACTGGCTCGCTCACCTTTTCCAGTAAAAGGTGATTTGGTCATCTTCCCAAGAAGACAGGACTCACAGGTTGGAAGTGATTCACAATCACCAACTTCAAAAATTCCTTCTTGAGCCAACCTGTTTATCCTATTCTTATTAATATGACCTAGCCTACAGTGCCAAAGGTAGACTTCTGACATATTATCCATTCTAGGACATTTACCGGAGGTTTGAACCACATTAACAGGCTGTGATAGTAAGTAAATTCTATTATTTAGTTGTCTAATAAACATTGTAACACCATTCAAAATGATATTGCAAACATTTCTTTTTATTAAAAATTTATAACTGTACATCGCCAAAAGGCCTACAGAAATAATATTTAATAAAAAACTTGGACAATAGTGACATTCACTCAGAATTACATTACGAGAGTTGATTACAAGGTTCATGATTCCTAAAGCTAGAACTGGAACTTTGCTTCCATCTCTAATGTTCAGGAACCTCTCACCTTCATCAAATCTCCTACTGACCTGCTGACCCTCCATTGAATTATAGATATGATAAGGGCTTCCGGTATCCAATACCCAGACAGTAGTATCACAAATGAAAAAGTTGCAAGGTGTTATCATATAATTATCTTGCTTCTTCTTCGACCTGTTCGAGTCCAGGGAGGCAATGTATAGAGGACAGTTCCTCTTCCAGTGCCCCTACTTCTTGCAAAAGAAGCACTCCGTCTGGCTCTGGTCGGGCTTGTGCTTCTTGGTCTGACCCTGTGCAGACGTCCCAGCATGCGGCTGCACCTTCTTGTTCTTCTTCTTCTTGTTCTTCTTCCCTTTCTTAAAGGGTCGACGACCAGAAGAAGACCCTCCCACAACATTCACCGACTCCTTATGGAGCTGGTGGTCCTTCTCAAAGTTCTGCAGCAACCCCAACAAGCCGTGATAATTCACAGCAGGCTTTGTCATCCGAAAATGAGTAAGGAAGGGGAGGAAGGACTTGGGTAAAGAATTAAGGATTGCATCCTTATCGAGCTGCTCGTGCAAGGGAAAGCCCAGTTTACTTAGGCGCTCAATCATTTCGATCATGTATAGTACATGATCGGTGACTGAGGCTCCATCCCTCATCCGAGCATTGAAAATGGCACAACTAGTTTTGTGCCTTTCAACGTCGTCAGACATCCCAAAGGAGTCGTTCAACATTTGAAGCATCTCCTGCGGCTGGGCATTCTCGAACCTGCGACTGAACTCATCATTCATTGCCGTCAGTATTATGCACCGAATGGTGGTGTGGTCGTTGAGCCACTTCTGGTAAGTATCTCGGACCGTCCCTCTAGCATTCGGGGCTGGCTTCTCAGGTGCCGGATCCATTACTACATAAAGGATCTGCTCATGCTCAAGGATGATTTTCAATTTTCGATACCAGCTATCGAAATTAGGTCCCATGAGCTTGTCATTATCTAATAATGATCGGAGCGACAGGGTAGTGGCCATAGGTGCATAAAGAAAAATCAGACCTTTATTAGTATATAAATTATTAATACTAAAGACTTGGACTTTAGTCTAAAGTTTCTCTCAGTATTTTTATGAACTGATAGCCTCAACCTCCAATTCGAGGAATTACTTTAATTCTTTAGTGGGTACTAGAATCCACACAAACCACACACGAGCCCAACTTTGGTTGGTCAACCCATGTGCATCTATGGGTAGGTTCATAACCAGTTATTTCTCTAAACAACTTCTAGTAATTAATTTTACCCCAGAACCTAATCAGTAGGCTTTGGCCTCCACTGAAAAGATCTGGTTAGGTCCAACCATTAACATGACTTGATTTGGTGAATCAGACCAATAAATGATCAGACCCGACTTTGGCCGGCCATCCTGACCACCATCAGAAAGACTCAACCAAATTATCATATTATGAATGATAATTCTATTAGTCAATAAGCACCAGGCCTTTGGGCCTCCAGTGATTATTAAACTAATGGACTCATTATCACTCACTTAATGGGAGGCTATGACTTAGTTATCACTATAACTTAATTATTTTTAGGGATCTAATAATTTTTGAAGATTTTATTAAAGGATAGAAGAGAAGAAATTAACCAGCCAATTTCAATCCTCCCACTGACTTCACCAAGTCAGATTAAAAAGGATTTAATTAAAGTCGGTATTAGGAGCACCTAAATCAGTCACACTGATTTACCTAATGACATGGGTGAGCCCTAACCACCAAGTGATCTAATCAAAATCTAACTCACCAGGTTGGCCAGGTAAGTGAGATCAGTGAAAGGGATGTGCCATTAACTCGTCAGAGATCGAATCAATGCGAGTAGCTCCCAATTAAAAATCACTAGTCAGACTGCCGAACTTACCTTAGACACCAACCGGTTCATTAGTTTTAATTTGATCAACTTAGTGAATAGGGTTCCACCGCGTAGCCATGAATTAAGTCCATCTTGGTCTAGTTAAAGACATGGACCCATTCAACTACAACTATTGGAGTTGAGTCTAGAGTGTCCTTGACCTAATCTAATTCAACTTTTGATTAGATTTGACCAATTACTCTAATTTAGTCTATTTCTTTAAGCTAACCTTAGGTCTAACCCAATTATGGACCTAATCCATCTAACCTATTAACCTACAAGTTTATGCAATTGTCTTAGGTCTTAATTCACAATTCTAGACCAACTAGACAACGCTTAATTCTTTAAATTAAGTATTAGGGCTGATGGGTCAGGGTTTGACATTTCGAAAATAATTTGAAATTTTAAAAATTTTTATTTTCTGTTCACTAAATGTGTTGACTCATTTCACAAACAGATCAACATATTTCATAAACAACAATCATATTGCTAATTACATAACAGAAAATAACTCAATCAAAATAAATCATGAATATTCTTTTAGATCTAATCTAACACATTCATGATAAATTTCATAATTGAGCCTTTACAATTAAGTCCTTTCGCTGCTTCGTCTGCATGGGATATAATCGCTCGGCACCCTTATCGCCATAGTAGAACCCCATCGAATGGGAGGAGAGGACCTTTAAACCCTACTTTTCTCCTATGACCAGATGATCATGGCAACCAATCCAATTAGACTACTTGCTACTTGGATCAAGTATATCTAAATATACTAATTTCAAAATTTAAATTTCAAATTTTAAATTTTAAATTTTAAATTTTAAATTTTAAATTTTAAATAAATTTCAAATTTCAAATTTCAAATTTTTGAATTTCAAATTTTGAATTTTAAATTTTAAATTTTGAATTTCAAATTTTTTTAATTTTGAATTTTGAATTTCGAATTTCAAATTTCAAAATTCAAATTTTAAATTTTGAATTTCAAATTTTAAATTCAAATTTCAAATTTAAACTTTTAGATTACTACTTAATCTACGCATACAAATGTAAATTATATTTTAGAACCTGCTTTGATACCATTTGTGGAAATTTCAATGCAGGGGTAAAATGGTAACTTTAAATTTTTTTTAAATTATAATTTTACAATAAAAATTATTAATTAATCTAAATAATTAACATATATTAATCCTACACAAGAGTCTAAATATGATATATATAGCATACATTTAAATTTAAAATTTTGAATTCTACAGTAAACATTTTACTGTTATGTGTTCAGAACACATTACCTTCGTGCAGGTAGTCGATCGCCGCAGTCTGATCACCGTCGGAATGGTCTAATCATCGCAATGCAGCCACACAATATGTCGGCCTCTATGGATCATCCACACGAAGCTTCCGATCTGATCAGCTCCTCACGAATGCTAGTTCATTGCAGAACCCTTTCGATAGCCGATGCTGATCGAACTCCTTCGATCGGTGTCTGTCGACTCCTCGGATACTCCAGATCATCAGCAAAGGAACTTGAGAGATTGATGAAGCTTTCTCTAAAGTTTGGTGGGCTCACGACACTCATAGCTCACCTTCTCACTTCCCAACCCTAGGCAGAAACCCTAGGGTACTCACAGAAGACCCTGCGCCCTTTCTCTCTTCTTTTCTTTTCTTTTCTCATGCAGAAGGCCTTTCTCACACCACCTTTTCTCTCTCGGATCAGATATTCGCACGTCCCATCTTCTCTTACTTTTTTAAAATGGTGTAAGACCGCATCTTTACAGTATTTTCATCACATGAGAGGATAAAGCTAGGTGGTTGCTCACTTGAATTCAAATCGAATTTAAATTCAAATGCCAACCAACCAATCTTTATCCACTCTTGGTGTGAGAAGAAGGGGGCGTGGGTTCTTTGTGCATGGAGAATTTACACGAGAAACTTTTTCTCATGTAGAATAAGTGGCGCACAAGTGGATAAGGTGGCGCATGAGATTAGTTGCCCATTCAAATTCAAACTTCATTTGAATTTGAATGGCCAACCAACCATCTTTATCCACTTAAAATGTCACACAAAAGAGGGGCGTGGGAAGGCTTCTGCGTGGGAGAAAATTTATGAGAACTTATTTCTCATGAATTCAAATAGGCGCAGGTGAGGTAAGGTAGCGCAGAGAGATAATTCAAAGGTGGTTTCAAATATTAAATCAACCTAATTGAACCAACCTTATTAAAATAGGTTAGGCACAATTAGACTAAGTTAAACCCAATATAATTAGGCTTAATTAGGCTCAATAAAATTTTAATCAAATCAAGAATTGACTAAGCCCAACCCCTGATCAGATCAGGGATCAAACCATCTCAGCAATTAGGTCAACTTTTAACCTAATCAGGTCAAACCCAACTGAATCTAATTCAATTGGACTTAAACTAAAAATAATTACTCAATCAAATTGAGTTAATTAGTGATCAAATTATTAATTAAATCTCTCATAAATACTGAGTCCAAATTCGATGGGCAATCGAGCATCAAAGTCCATCGATATGAAACCTTGATTGAAGAGTCCCAAACCAGTGGGACTCTTGACCCCGGTACCCAAATGTATGGAACTCATGATCAGAAAATTTTGATTCTCGATTACAGAGTCTCAGACACGTAGGACTCAGAGTCCCTGAGCATTAGGACTCTTGGTCGAAGAGTTCCAGTCCAGTTGGACTCTTCACCAGCCATCAGATCAGATAGGAACCTCTAATGTGTGTGACCCCGCAGGTTTGAACCTAAGCTGGTAGCACAGGAATCAATTCCTGTACTAATCGAAGTGACCATCTAGCAATGGTACCCGACATCCGGATAGGTCGAATAGTCACAATCACAATATTCAGAACCTACGCGAATATGGATACTGTATAATTCATCTCTTTTGACCCCTGTGTATAGGACGACTCAGGGTTAAACTGTCAACCCTGATCAGATCATCCGAATCGTGCTCAACTCAAATAGTCCTGTGACTCCTCACTAGGACTACCCTGGTCAAGGTTTTGCTAAACTGAAACATGACTGTACACAGCTCCTGAAGTGGAGTGGTCAATCCCATCTTGACACATGCACCGACAAGTCAAGTACTTGACTACACCCAGCAGTCTTTCGTCACTGAATTAGAAATTCAGATAGTCCAGTGCTTAAGTGCAGTGAGTTGCTTGTAAGTCACTGTGGCAGTCTCAGTTCGGAGGGACAGTTATACCCATATCCCATCAGAGCAAATCTTAACAGCAAAAAAAACTCTGTAGTCGGTCACGTTCAGTGCAGATGTACCCTTACATCTCACCTGTATGCCATACCAGTGTCTCCACACTCCTTGATTAAGAGGACAACCAATCCATATGGCACACAATGACCTATGCTTGATAAACATTGTTGTCCTTGGTAACAACGTATCATTTGGTCGCGAACAGGTTTAAGGACTAAACGACAAATCCTCCTTTGTCGAGTCTAAATAGTCCTAAGGACTTCACCACAACACAGGAGTTTATTAGAAGATGAAATAATTTGTGATGAAAAATATTAAAATAATTTTTATTTATTTATAATTTATATACTAATATAAGAAAGAGCACAACCGTCAACTGGCTGACGATTGGCTTTGGGACACTATTTCCAATACTATGTGGGATCATTCATGGCTGCAAGATTTGCTTATGGAGAAGTAGCTTCTGCTTGATAGAATTAATCAAAACGATAGTAACATGTCAAGACCGTGTGACCATATTTACAGCAAACTTGATAATATACATTATTTTGAGTTTGTCAATTAATAGTACTTGAAAGTCTTGAGTTATGGTTCTTTTGATGGTAAAGGTCCCTATGGAGAAAAAGTAGATGCTCCATCATTAGAGAAATTATGTGTTGGCTGTGGGGCATGTTGTGGTGGACCTCGCTGTTTATCTTTTTGCACATAATTGACAGTAGGTAGAATCCCACCCATAGCCAAACAAGTTTCGAAAGTTTGGAGTATTAGTTGGGTATTATATTGAAAAAAGAATGTCATATAGTTTTTCAAAACTAGCAAGTTGCTCATACTCTGGACTAAGGTCAAGCAAGAATTGATGGCATAAATCAACGGACAACATCGATCTATGAATGGTAGCTAGGTTGTCTTAGGAGTATGAAAATCCGTACCCTACTCATCCCTTATCCTCCTACCCACCACCTGATCCTACCCACCATGGCGGGTAAAAATTTAAATTCTTATCCTACCCATATGGGTGGTGGATAATACCCTACTGTTGCTCCATTAATTGATTTTGATGATTATAAAATATTTGAGGGGGTTACTAATGATTTTGATTTGAAAAAAGATTTATTGTATTTCAGGGATAAAATCATAATTTTATCAAGTTCTGATTCAAAAGCCTCAAGAGTAAGAACAGAAGATTTATGATCTATTAGAGGTAATTTCATATTTTTTGAATATATATTTTGAAAAAAAATCAACCCTAGGTCGATCCCTGTCAAAAGAAACTGAATGGCATGCTATTTTTGGCTGGCACACCCAAAGAAGATGACCCAAGGGGTCGATCCCTGTTTCAAGGGTCAACCTCTATTGTCTGTGCAAGCCAAAGATACAGAACGGTCACTTTCTGTTCTGTGCCACAGAGGTCGACCCCTGCGATGAAAAATCTCCGTAATGACTAATTTTTCAGCTCATTTTGGTCATATTTAATGCTCATTTAAAGCTCTCCAACGGCTCTAAACCTGTCTAAATTTTTCTCCACCATCTATTGAAGATATAAAGGCACCTAAAAAAGAAAAAATACAAGAGATTGAAGCATTCATTTTAGCCCTAAGTAAAAAGCCCTCTTCAAATAAAAGAAGCTTTCATTTCAAGTTCACCAACCCCTCAAAAGCTCATTCAAATCTTCAACAATCTTGAGAAAAATCAAAAAAACTTCTTTCTTATTGTATAAAGTATACTTAAAGTTTTATTTGCTCATTAAAAGAGCTAAACTTATATTTCTTTGTCATTAACTCTTATACTCTATTTTTGTCTTGATCTTTAGTTTTGGAAGGATTTCAAAACTTGGATAGGATAATTCGAACCTTGAATCGGATTATATTGGGTTCGTTTGTATCCAAGAAATAAGTGATCTAACTTGGGATAGCTAGAGTCGGAGGTACCGACGTTGTATTCTTGTTAAATACATTTTAGTGGATTTAAATTCTCAAATAGGAGCTTGGAGAGTAGATGTAGATGCAAAGTTGGCACCGAACCACTATAAATCTTAATTGTTTGTATTGTGCTTACTTGCTTTTTTTTCTAAATTTTTTTATTTTCTTACATTCTTGCATCTTATTTCTACACCTTGCTTAAATCACTTACTATATATAACTTGCTTATTATTACTTAATCCTTATGGTTCTAAATTAACTTTAAAATTTTAAAAATTCAATTCACCCCCCCCCTCTTGGGTTGCATAGCTGAGCAACAAGTGGTATCAAAGTCCGATGCTCTAGCCCTACTTTGATTTAACCATCAAAGAGCTAAAAATCTATGGCAACTCAAATTGGTGCTTGACTAGCCGAAGGACGGTCCACGAACCGACCTTCACTTTTCAATGGGTCAAACTACACCTATTGAAAAGCTCGGATAAAAATTTTTATTCAAGCACTTCACTATGATATGTGAAGTATCATAGTTAATGGACCACACACACCCACTAAGATAATTGATGGTGTAAAATCAACAAATCCGAAAGAGAATGGGATGAGATTGATAAGAAAATGGCTCAACTCAATGCTAAAGCCATGAATATTTTATATTGTACTTTAGATGCAAATAAATTTAATCGTATTTCAACATGCATGTTGGCTAAAAAAATATGGGATAGGTTAGAAGTAACACATGAAGGCACTAATCAAGTTAAGGAATAAAAAATAAACATACTTGTACACAAATATGAACTCTATAAAATGAAGCATGATGAATCAATAACTGAAATATTTACTCATTTTATGAATATTATTAATGATCTAAAAAATTTTGGTGAGTCTTATTCTAACAGCAATCTTGTGAGAAAGATTCTTAGATCTTTACTAAGGACTTGGGAGGCCAAAGTGACCACAATCTAAGAAGCCAAAGATCTGAATATTTTACTCTTGGAGGAGCTTCTAGGATCGCTAATGACACACAAGCTAAGCATGAAATAACATCAAGAAGAAGATGTCAAGAAGAAGAGGAAATCGCCCTCAAATCCACTGCTCAACTCGATGAGGAATCCGATGAAACAGAAAATGAAGAGTAAAATGAAGAAATAGCCCTCATCACTAGAAAGTTTAAAAGATTTTTGAAGAAAAAAAATAAGGGATGAGGAGGAGACCACCTACAAAAGGGAAGCATAGCAAGGAAAAGGATAAGGAGCAGCCCTTATGTGTTATGAATATAAGAAGCTGGGACACTTTAGGTCTGAATATCCACAACTTAAGAAGGGCCTCAAGAAGTATAAGAAGAAGGCTATGGTCGCTACATGGAGTGATAGTGATGAGTCAAGCTCCGAAGAAGAAGATTCACATGAACAAGCCAACTTGTGCCTTATGGCACATAAAAATGAGGTAAACATTGAAACTCCTAATGACTTTACTTTTGAAAAACTTCAAGAAGTATTTTATGATCTAGTTGATGATCTAAAGAAGTTAGGGGTAAAAAATAAAGAATTGAAATCAAAGAATCAATCTTTACTAAAAGAAAATGAGATTATTTCAAATGAAAAATTGATCTTAACACAAAAAAAATTGAACTTGAAAAATGAAATTGCTAAGTTAAAACCTATGATAGAAAAGTTCACTCTAAGTTCAAATAAACTTCAAATGATACTTGATAATCAAAAGGCCGTTTATGATAAAGCCAGTCTTGGCTACAAACTTTTAAAGAAACAAAGATTTCTAAAAAATATCTTTGTAAACTCATCAAGCAATAAATTTTTAAATATTACTTGCTTAAACATGATAAAGTAGGACACAAATCCTATACATGTTCTCTAATAAATCTGAAAATTCTAATATGAAGAAAATATAGATTCCAAAAGGAACCATTGTGACTAACCAAAAAGGATCCAAGAAAACTTGGGTACCTAAAGTCAAAACTTAATTTTTGTATATAAGTGTGTCTTGCATCCCAAGAAATAAATCAAAAATGATATTTTGATAGCGGGTGCTTAAGATACATGACCGGTGATGAATCTCAATTCATCACACTTGATGCAAAAGATGGAGAGATGGTCACCTTTGGAGACAATAGAAAAGGAAGATCATCAGTATAGATAACATTGGTATCACTTTCTTCAAGTATATTGAAAATATTTATTAGTAGATGATTTGAAACATAATCAATTAAGTATTAGTCAATTTTGTGACAAAGGATACAAAGTTATTTTTGAATCTTCATTATGCATAGTAACTAGTCCCAATGATGAAGGTATTAAATTTATTGGGCATAGACATGGTAATATTTATATGGTAGATTTAAATGATCTTTTCAAGATACACATGCAATGCTTAGTAGCCTTGAATACCAAAATTAATGAGACTAGTTGGCTTTGGCATCGTAAGCTTGCACATATTAGCATGCATTCACTTTTAAAACTTATTAAAAAGGAATTGGTTACCGGTTTACCTAAATTAAATTTTAAAAAGGATAGAATTTGTGATGCATGCCAACTAGATAAACAAACAAAAATCTCATTCAAATCTAAAATATTGTTTTAACTTCTAGGCTATTAGAATTATTGCACATGGATTTATTTGGACCCACTAGAACTACTAGTTTAGGTGAAAAATGATATGGCTTTGTAATTATTGATGATTTCTCTCGTTTTACATAGATTTTCTTTTTGGCACATAAGGATGAAACTTTCCATGTGCTCTCAAAATTTTATCGAAAAGTTACTAATAAAAAAAAAAATTTAATTCAAAATATTCGAAGTGATCATGGAACCAAATTTGAAAATCAAGATTTTAAAAAGTTTTGTGATGAAAAAGGCATTTACCATAACTTTTTAGCACTAGGACACCCCAATAAAATGAAGATAGTAGAAAAAAAAATAAAATCCTTGAAAAATAGCCCATACCATGCTATGTGAAAGCTACCTCCCAAGATATTTTTGGGCGGAAGCAATTAACATGGCATGTTACATTTAAACCTACTTTAATTAGATCAATTTTAAAGAAAATACTTTATAAGCTTGGAAAGGAAGAAAACCAAACATTGCATTCTTTCATATTTTGGTTGCCGGATATTTTATTTTGAAAATGGTAAAGAGAATTAGAAAATTTTGATGCAAAATCTAATAAAGCTATTTTTCTTGGTTCCTCCTCTTCTAGCAAAGCTTTTAGAGTTTTCAACAAAAAACTTTAGTAGTAGAGGAGTCAAAATATATTATTTTTATGAGACTAATGATCTTCCTTCAAAAAAGAGTGAAGATATTGATGATGCAGATCCTCTTATAGAAGGGATGAAGGAGCTCATCCTAAAAGACTCAACAATCAAAAATGAAGAAGAACATGAAAACAAACTAGGGGATGAAGGTGAAGAACAACAAGAACAACCTCAAGTACAAATGATCTTTCCAAAGAATGGAGGTATGATCACAATCACCTCAAAGAATTAATCATTGGTGATCCTACACATAGAGTAAGAACTCATTCTTTCACTTAGAGATGCATACAATTATTTTGCATTTGTTTCTCATTTTGAACCTAAATTATAGATGA